>NC_063444.1:3617090-3864175 GCF_020379485.1 Brassica napus | reverse complement strand
CTTTTTTTAAATGTTTTTTCTTTCGTGGATTATTTGGGCTTTTGATTTTCATTAGGGCTTGTATTATCTTTTATATGGCTGACAACAAAACGATGTTTCTGTTAGTATCGTGGCATTCAATTAAGCGCTTCATCAATCAAAACACAAATTTACAGGGAGAAAATAACCCAAAAATCTACGGCCATGACCAGATCGCCGAATCTTCGATCACCGCAGATAAGTCAAATCAAACACGGGTGGAAGCTTCCGACCATTGACTGATCGATTTGATTCTTCTATCTGAATCAAATCAGGCACCCGTGTAAAAGAGTTGACGGGATTCATGCATCTTCCATTAACACTCGCTTTACATTGATTTCCATCTCCTCGCACAATTTCTCATTCAATTAACATCATCATTCAGTGAGCTATAAATAGTGAGTTCCCTTCCATGAATTCATCAGTTCATTATTCTAACTATTTTCCAAAAACAAATCAGAGATGGAATGGCAAAAGCTTTTCATTACTCACCGTTTTGAAACCGACTCCACCGTCAAATTGTCTCTCCTAAGGTTTGGAAGGCTCAAGGCGGAGCTTGGATGTCGATATGCTACCCCTCAATACTAAATAATTCCGAGGAAATCTCTCATAAATCTCCTCGAAGGCCAAGAGCAAAGAGCTGCACACTAGCTTCTTTTTCTTTCAGTCCTCAGAATGGTGCCCTTTTGAGACACATCTTGAGACTGAAAGAAAAAGAAGCTATGTGCAGCTTCTTGCTCTTGGCCTCTCGAGGAGATTTATGAGAATTTCCTCGGAATTATTTGAGTATTGAGGGGTAGCATATCGACATCCAAGCTCTCGCCTGAGCTTCAAACTAAGGAGAGACACTTTGACGGTGGAGTCGGTTTTCAAATGTGAGTAATTGAAACTTTTGCCATTCCAAGCCTGATTTGTTTTTTTTGGAAATAGTTTAGAATAATGAACTGATAAATTCATGGAGGGAACTCACATATTTATAGCTCACTGAATGATGATGTTAATTGAATGAGAAAGTTGCGAGGAGATGGAAATCAATGTAATGCTCGTGTTAATGAATGCATGAATCCAGTCAACTCTGTAACGGTGCCTGATTTGATTCAGATTAAGAATTCAAATCGATTAGGCAAGGTCGGAAGCTTCCACCCGTGTTTGATTTGACTTTATCCTTGCAGTGATCGAATTCCGGCGTATCTGGTCATGGCCGTAGATTTTTGGTTATTTTCTCCTTAAATTTTGCTGAAGCGCTTAATTGAATGCCACGATTACTAACAAAACATCGTTTTTGTTGTCAGCCCATATAAAGATAAATACTAAGCCCATGAAAATCATAAAAGCCCAAATAATCCAAACGAAAGAAACAATTTAAAAAAAGAAAGAGACACGTGTCGCAGCCACAAAAACCGACTTTGTGATCTGGAATCTGATGTGACATCATCAGGAAGGAAAAAACTCTTTTATATATATAGATAGATATTTTTGTACATTCAATGACTAACATCTGTATGTTTCTTTGGTTAATTTTTTATTTTGTTCTTTGTCAAAAACTATCTTTGGTCATTCTTGCTTTCATCCATATGGTAAAAAGTTCTCTCTTTAATTACCAACATATAATCAATAGCCTACTTGTGACAAAAAAAAAATCAATAGCCTACAATTCATCCAAGATTATTCTTTGAGAAACCAGTATTCTATTTGTATTCTTATCCTTCTTAAATATGAACTTTCCTATTAAAATTATATTTTAATCTATTGTGGTTTTTCAAATAATATATTTCACTGTTCCAACTGATATTCTTTGAAGGATATATATAGTGGGTGAATATAAAACATGTTATTAAAATATATACTTTATTGCTGAATTATTAATATAATTTATTTAAGATTTTTCTATATTGTCTACAATATCATATATATTTATGTATATTCTTATTTATAATATAATCTAAAAATATTTTCCTATAATTGAAATTGCATAAAATAATCTATATTTAAAATTTGTTTGAAAGTTTTAATTGTTGTTGGCAACATATATTAGGCGATTATAGGATTAGTTTGTTACCTTTATATTTCAAAAAGGAAAAAAAATGGTAGATGACGCACTAGGCAAATGCGAAACAAAAGAGTAGTTGATGCAACCAAGTTTCGGAATTCAGTGGGTGGTAACCACAATAATCATCTATCTGATTTTAAGAAAGATTTTTTTTTTGTATTTATTTAACAAACGTACCTTGGAAATTAAGTCGCTAGTAAAAATGCCCGTTACAAACTCATAATAAGTTGCTTATAAATAGGAAGGAGTGGGTATTTAACCAAACATTACAGAAACCACCGCAAGAGAAAAGTACGTTTTCTTGATTCTCTTTGTTTAGTGATTTTTTTTTTTTTTTTTGTTAAAGGGTTTCTCTTTGTTTAGTGATTCTAACATTCATTTCAAGTTTTATACTTTTTTAACCTGATTTGAGAACCTTAGGTTTCTACTATGCTTCTATTATGGTCTTAAAATCAGTTCCATAATAAATATGTAACGATTAGATTGAATAAGTGTGAAACCCTTATAAAATGTTTTGTCTTTGTTCAATAGAACTGTAATTGTTCTATTTAATTATTTGTTTGTTGTTGTTGTTCTCTGTAGAATGATGCCGGTGAATGCCTCTCAGGCTCAGCTCCTCCTGTTGCAAAACATCTCCGGGAGAAGATGAAGAAAGGTCCGAACACGGACAATGATATGCAGGTTGGTCAGACGGTTTCCGGTGAGGTGAAATATTAGGAATATATATACCACATCGGGAATTCTAATGAATATTAAGTAATACATAAAGGGTTAGGGCCAATCCACTAATCACCAATTAGTTTTAAGTTGGAAGTCCATAATTAACCCGAATCTAACATGGTATCAGAGCCAATATCCTAAATACCCTACCCCTAATTAATATAACCCTATCCGACCGGATATAAATGTTGTAATTAACTCGCTCAACCGAGTATAACTGTCTTAAGAGTTCCGAGATTTCTGGCCAATAAAAGCCATCATCTCGAGAAGAGATATTAGAGATATATATCCCACATCAGGAATTCTAAGGAATATTAAGTAATATATAAAAAGTTAGGGTCAATCCATTAATCACCAATTGGTTTTAAGCTGGAAGCCTATAATTAACCCGAATGTAACATGAAAGGATCTATCGACGGGGGATACATCCTCGATGTCAAGGTGAAAGACAATGATACGAAATTTAAAGATGTCGTGTTCTTGAAGAAGAAGTAACTCCTGAAGATGAAGTGGCTCCTGTTAAAACGTTGGCAAGAGAAGAAATCAACGCTACAAAAAATTGATCGTCTAACATCAGTTAAATAGGTATCACTTAAATAAATGATTATAAAATAGTGATGCATATAATTTTAAGGAGAAATTTGGAGAAATACACTCAAATAAGAAAATAATTTGAAAACTACACCATTATTTAAGTTTTTGAAAAACCACACAAAATTATCCGATCTTAATATTTCTCAATTCCTAATTTATTTTATATTTAAAGTAACGGTTTTAAAAAAAAAGATTGTTTTAAAAAAAATTTATAGTATCTACACAATATAATTTTTTGAATATATCTTACACCTTTTATTATTTGGAAAAATAAAAAAAATCTCATGACGAAGTCTCATCTCCTTTTCCATTTCTGAATTTTTTTCTCTTTCTCTAGTTTCAGAGATTGTTCATCTCGTCTCGTTAAAAGGTTTGTCGATATAAGAATCAAATTGGCTCAAACAAATTTACAGGATCTTTATATCACGTAAAAAAAAAGAACAAACCCGATGAATGATAATCAATGTTTCTAGGAAGAATGAATATTTTGTAAAGAATACAAAGCAACGTGAGACAATAAAATAAAATTTGTATAAACTTTATGATAAAGTCAAAACAAATAATAATTTTTTTATTTTATAATATTTTCTTATTATGGAATTTTAAATGGTAAAATAACATATTCATCTGAACACACAAAATTCTCTTAAACCTAAATAATTATAATAATATTATTCTTATTAATTTCGAATTTATATCTTGATTATTGAAATATCTAATCTGGATAAAGAAGTCAATTCACATTTAACAAAATATGTTTTTCAAACAAACAAAATAGATGGTGTAATTTTCAAATTTCAAACTGTCAGTGGAGTAATTTACAAATTATTCCTAATTTTGAATCATTACATTGATAATTGATGTAAAAATGTCAGATATTTACATTAATTTTGTAATTGATATCAATATCTATTAACTGTATAAAATGATGTTACCATTTATATCAGTCCTTTTTATCATTAATGTTAGTACTGATCAATTAAAATGACTGATTTTAATTATTTATATCATTTGTAAATAAATGAAGTAAATTTAGTAACGATTTTAAAAATGATTTTAGTAATTTTTTCATTTATAAATATCAATTAAAATATTATTATTTATATAATTGACGTTAAAAGTTTAGCTTATTTTGTAAAATTTCCTATATATATATATAAATGTTAACAAAATACTTAACTAAAAACAAAAATAAATCAAAATTACTAATTTATGAATTAGAAAGTACATTACATAACTTATTTTACGTTATATAATTCCATAACAACAAAGACAAGTACGCATCTTGTTCCACCTTGTTCAATTTCTTGATCTTCCATACAAACAAAGTTTACACAAGTCCATGTTCAATTTCTTCATCTTCAATACAATACATTTAAGCCTAATATAATCACTTGAAGAGTTTGTTGATTTCCGATACTTTCTCCCCTGTTTATTCCAACAATAAAATGTTAAAAACTTAAAACCAAAATAGCAAAAGAGATAGAAGAAGAGTTCATCGATGTTTCAGATCATACCTAACAGGTCGATTTCCTCCAGCACAGCTTCTAAATTTTGTTCCTTTATCTCAAGCTCCGACCCGAACCGTCTTACATCAGCTAAAACGTTCATCATACTCTGTCTCACTTGGTGATAGATTGTTTCAAGCGGTTGCTTGCACTCCAGGTTTTGTGAATCAACAGTTGATTTGTGTGATGCATGAGTACGGCGAGAGGGTTCTCCTTCTACAGAAACGCTAGCTTTCTTTTGGAACCTAGTCTCTGTGTTCACCTTGGTCTTGGCCATGGAGCAGAACTGAAGCATCGGAGCTTTGCCTTTTTCTCGAACAAACTTTAACGTGAAGGTCTCTCCAGTTGTTATCCCACTGGCTTTACAAAAACTTATCCAACCCTTAGCCAAATAAAACCCTCCGTTTACATACCCAGAAGCTACACACAGACGGCCATGTTCCTCCATTTTTGTCCACCAGATTAATCTTTCCTCCTTTCTTGATCCCGTTCTCCCTCGCAAAAGAGTTTCGAAAATGCTGCAAAGTTTAAACCCGTCCTTAAAACAAAAAAAAGTATAATACTTGATCAAATGAAGCAACAAAACCTAAGGTGTTGAAAACTCACAAGCTGTCTTGACTTGAGCATGTAAGCCTTCAAGGTTACCGTCATAAACCTGCTCCGGTTCATAGAAGATCTCTGGCCTGCCCTGTTAGGTTTTGCCGAAACTTTAGCTTTGGAACACAGCTGTAGCGTAGGCCTTGTCCTAGTCAAGACAAGTTCAAACCGGTAGAAAGATCCGGTTTTCAGCTTGTTTGCACGGCAGAAACTTCTCCAGCCACCACGCATAAAATCCTGACCAGTCCCTTTGTTGTGTCGCAGACCCATAACCCATGATTTTCCACTTTTGATTAATTACGTTAATCTCACACCAACTCTTGTGCAGTCCATTTGCTTTAGTAAAACTTTTTGCGAGAGCCTTGCCAAACAAGAAAAAAAAAAAAACAGTCTCAATGTTTACATTTACATGACTCAGGACAAAACCTCTAACAAGGTTGAGTTATAAGTACTAACCACTCGATTCAGGCGTAGATTAGAACTCGTGACGCCGAGAATACAAGAGTTTTCAATTGAAGACGACTCTGTTTTTAATCTTGATCTCTTCTTCGGTGAATAGTTTCTAGAGTATGAAACTTTGTCCCATGTCTCATCACCATGATCATCATCATCAGTGTCGTCATCAATTTCGTCAGCTTCACTATCGTCAGAGCTAGAAGATATATATAATGAGGCCCTGTTCGTTTGCTCAGTTGACTGATCCATCTGGGTGAAGGTGAGTATTGATGTTCGTTTAGTGGACTTAATCGGTACATCCAGATGGATCAGCTGGGTGAGTTTCGAAAACTCAGCTGATTTTTTTCAAAAAAGCTGGCTGAGTCTTCACCATGCATCTAGCTGCAGCTGATTCAGTCAAAAACGGTCAATGACCAAAATAACTCGGCTACACATAACCCTAAATTTAGTTTTAATCTCTCAGGCTCTCTCTCTCACTCTCTCTCTCTATCTCTCTCTCTCTCTCTGTTTTGGCGGCCAATCTCTCTCTCTCCGGCGACCTCTCTCTCCGGCGACCCCTCTCTCCGGCGACCTCTCCCTCTCGCTCAAGTAAGATTGTGTTGTGAGTTTTCTGTTTTGTTGAATCGTTTACATATGAAATCCAATCTCTTTTTCAGGTTCTCTCTCTCACTCCGGCGATCTCAGCTCCGGCGACCTTAGCTCCGGCGACCTCTCTCTCTAACTCAAGTAAGAGTCTCTGAGATCTAAATGTTGTGGGTTTCTGTTTTGTTTGGAATAGTTTTATCACCTCACCATATATGAATCTCTCTCTCTCAGGTTCTCTCTCTCACTCCGGCGACCTCAGCTCCGGGGACCTTAGCTCCGGCGACCTCTCTCTCTAACTAAAGTAAGAGTCTTTGAGATTTAAATGTTGTGGGTTTTCTGTTTTGTTTGGAATAGTTTTTTCACCTCACCATATATGAATCTCTCTCTCAGGTTCTCTCTCTCAGATTCTCTCTCTCACTCCAGCGACCTCAGCTCTGGCGACCTCTCTCTCTCGCTTAAGTAAGACTCTCAGGGATCTAAATGTTGTGGCTTTTGTAGATTGTTCTTCTTCAAGTCTGTAGTTTATAAGTCTGTACTTTGGAATCAATTATCTTCAAGTCTCTAGCTTATATCCTATAAGTTATGTTATGGGTTTTGTTTGCATCTTCAAGTCACTAGTCTGTACATTAATAACTTTCATTGTTGTGTTCTCTTTGAATATATTTGCCTATCCTTTTGTTGAATACAAAGCTCTTGTCATGTATCAGTCTTTATAAGCTTTGCTTAAGTGGATTTGCCAACATTGTTTAATGGTGTCTTGTGTCCCACCTTTCTTTTGGTGTCTAGCAGGTGCAACAAGAAGCTTTCTCATTCTATTAAACAATGACAACCATCCATGGATCTGATGCGAGTATATTCCACTCTAATCTTTTATTTGATCTCAGTTTTGTCAAGTGCTTTTCTTATTGTCTTGAATCTTCAAATAAGAATCTTATATGGAGTGACGAGCAAACACGGTTCTTTCTTCAACTAAGACTTGATGAGAGTCTGAAAGGAAACATAAGAAAGCAGATGGTTAATGAGGCTGGGAGACAGGTGATCATGGATATGTTCTATGAGGCATTTGGTGTAAAAATTCCATGGAGAAAATTTGGGATAAAGTACAATACTTGCAAGAAGCAGTACGACTCTTTTAAGAAGTTGACTCGGAACAGAACGGGACTTGGTTTTACTTCAACTGGATCCATCAACATGAGTGAGGACTGGTGGAATGAGCGATGCAAGGTACAAGTTCTATGATTCTCTTAACTTTACTGGTTCAGTTTTGATTGTGTTGTTGGAAAAATAATGATGTGATGATGATTCTGTGTTATGTTCAAGCAAAGAGTGATGAATATATTTCTTTGAATTTTCTTTGAATACAAAATGTAGTCATTTGTGTAGAGTACTAGTATCATCTAGACTCTTTGACTGTTACTGTGTATTTTTTTGAATGTTTCTATGTATTCAAAGTGGAAATACAGTGTTCTCACTTTGAAAATTTTCTTGTTTCAGGAGTGGCCTGGTGCTAGAAAATTTAAAGACAAGCCGGTAGCAAACATGGATTTGATGGAGAAGGTATTTGGGACAGTTTATATTAGTGGAGGTGAAGGTTGGTCTGCTCAGCAAGGTGAAGATGTTTTAGACACAAAGTACACAGATCATGATGATGAAGATGATGCTGAATCAAGGCGTGATGTCCCTACTCAAGAAGTTGTTGGAGATGAATCAAGGCGTGGTGTCCCTACTCAAGAAATTGATGTCGCATCTGAATCAAGGAATGTTGGCCCCTCTTCTTCTAGGTCAAAGGTTAATAAAAAAACATCAAGGGCTGTACAATCAGGACAAGCTGTGGCTGATGTGATTAGGGAGAGTGTTGAGTCTCGAGACAAGATTCTTTCCCACAAGAATCATCTAATAGAGAATCATCCCGAGTTTAGTTGTAGTCATCTTCGAGCCATGGAGGCTCTTCACTCCTTGTCTGCTGTAAGGATGTGGTCTCCTCTCTACAAAGCTTCAATTAACCACTTCAAAGAAGATGCTGCGAATCGTCAGACTTTCTTGTTTTATGGAGATGATGAGAACAAGGTTCTTTATTTGGAGTTTGCAACTGGTGAAAGCAGAGATCATTGAGGAGTTGTTTATGTTTTATGTCTCTGTCTTAGTTTAGTATGAACTCTAGAATGAATCATGTTTTAGTGACTGTTTATGACAATATTTTTATGAGTTTCACCCTACTGAAATGTCTATGTTTATTTTTATTTTGAAGTGGCAATACAACTCTTGTGGATAAGCAGTTTCTACGTAGCAGCTCTTATACACTTATTGCTTGAGAGTTTACAATCTTCTCTGCCCACATTTTCGCATATTTAAATGAATCAGACTAGAGAAAAGAAGAAAAATCTTAGTCATTTTCATAAAGGAGTTGGAGATTTAGTTGAGAGTACGTATAGTCTAGTAGAGAGATAGCAAGCTGTTGAAGGTGGAAACATGAGCACACCCAATAACTAGTGATCCCACATGACTACACGTGTCATTCTTCTATTTAGTTGGTTTCTAAAATTTTCTTATTAATTTTCTAAACACAGTTTTCATTTACATGTCTAGTGTTTTTGTATTTTTCTCTGCCCACATTTTCGCATATTTAAACTCAATGATAACACGGCAGTAGCACACTAGTACTAGACTACTAGTATGAACCAATAGGAGATAATATCATTGTTCAGAGTACGGTGTGAATATATGATAATTTAATTGGTTGTATGCTTGATGTGGTTTCAGGACACGTTTAGGTTCTTAGTTTAAGATGACGACATGGATTTGATACTAGATGAGGAGAAACACATGTTTGCTCTTTTAGAAGAAACGTATGGAGTGGCAGAAACAAATACTAACAAACAGTTAGTGAGGATAAACCGAGGTGGAGGTTGGCGTCGAGTGCAACGTTTCATTAACGATTCCGAGGTACAGTGCTATGAGATTCTTCGCATGAACCAAGCAACGTTTAATAGCTTATATAAGATACTATCAGAGAAGTATCAGCTAGAAGAGACTTGCCATGTTTACTTAGAGGAGAGTGTAGCAATGTTTTTAGAGATGGCTGGACAAGATTTATCCGTACGGGCTTTAGCTGAGAGATATCAACATTCATCTGACACAGTGAATAGGAAGATAGATGAGGTTTTAAGTTCTTTGTTGAAACTTGCAGCAGACATTGTGAAACCTGAAAGGGATGAGTTTGCAAGTGCTAGTCCTATTCTAGTAGATGATCCGCGATATTACCTTTTTTTAAGGATTGCATAGGTGCTTTAGATGGAACTCATGTGCCGGTTCGTCCTCCTTCTGGGAATGTCGATCCATTCAGAGGTAGAAAAGGAGAACCAACTATGAATGTCTTAGCTATATGTAATTTCAGCATGAAATTCATATATGCTTATGTTGGGGTTCCTGGGAGAGCACATGATACAAAAGTGTTGACATATTGTGCTAAGGAAGAAGCTTCTTTTCCTCATCCTCCAGTTGGAAAGTATTATCTAGTAGACTCTGGATACCCAACTAGAACTGGTTATTTAGGACCTCACCGTAGAGCTAGATATCACCTGGATCAGTTTGTTAGAGGAGGATCACCGACAAACAGCAGAGAGTTATTCAACCGAAAACATTCTGGCTTGCGTTCGGTAATTGAGAGGACATTTGGAATATGGAAGGCTAAGTGGAGGATTCTTGATAGGAAGCACCCTAAGTATGAGCTGAATAAATGGGTGAAGATTGTGACAGCAACAATGGCTCTCCACAATTTTATAAGAGATTCAAACCATGAGGATTGTGATTTTGCACATTGGGAAAGAGTGGAAGAATATGAACATCATGGGGATGAAGATGATCATGTTGCATACGTACCAGCTGGAGATAGAGTCATGGAAGCTATACGAGATTCCATTACTGAAGAGATGGCTAGAGAACGTCGACTTCCATACTAGATCTAAGTTGTTTGATAAGTAGTTGTTTGATGGTGTCTTTTGAAGCTTTGTAATGTGAATTGCTGATCCCTTTGTGGCAAATGCTTATTTTAGTATGGGTTTGTAGTTTTGTTTCCTTTGGACCAATTGATAATGCAAATTCATTATCCTTTTATGTTTAAGTTTTTATTTACCATGATCTATTTAAAGTTATCTTATCTTTATTTATTTTTGGAATTGGTTTTGAGTTATCAATATATCAAAACTATTGTTGGATTTTATTGTGTTAAAATTTATCATATATCAAACAATTGTTAGACTTTTATTTAAATATTTTAATCAAATTTACAAAATTATAGTCATTATTTATAATTTCATTGTCTTATTTTCATTAAAATAAATTTATGAAATTTAAAACAGAATTTTAAAATTATTTTTTTTGTAATTGTAATTTAGATAAGATATTAAAATTAACAGGATTAATATAAATAATAATCATGATTTAAGAGTAAGATATAGATAAATTAAATACATGTTCATTTTAGTCATTTTGTCATCAACTGCATTTGGATGCAAATGTAAGTTCAAAAAAAATGAACAAACGAATGCAGCTGCATCCGGATGCTTCATCTAGATGCATTATCTAAATGTACAAACGAACAACATCGAGGTAGAGCATCTGACTGATCCATTTGGATGCACCTTCTGAGATGTAGAAACTAACTGGGCCTGAATCTGAGAGAAAATTCTTCCGGAAGGTGTGACGTGGTAGATCATTTCCCCGTCCTCTCTGAAAAGCAAAACGTCGACGTTTCGAAGACAGTGAGCGTTGGAGAAATCTCCCCACCGTGGGCGAATCTCCGGTCGTTCAGTTTGACTTGCCAGGTTGTGTCGCAAGCGTCAGAGGTCAACTTCAGTTTCGTTAACTCGTTATTACCGTCTAAGTGAGTGGTAAAAAACGCATCAGGGATGATCTGAAACAATAATATAATGAAAACAAATTGATTCTATTGGAAAGTTGTAACAGAGATATTAAACCACACAAAACCGAGGGGGAGGTTACCGGATTGGAGTTGTGGCTAGCAAGAGATACGACGAAGAAAGGTGCGTTGGATTTTGGAGAAGTGGTTGAACCGCCATTGTTGATGAGATCAAGTAATCTCTCAAGTTTTTTTTTCTCTCCAGTAACTAATTTACAGAGAGCAATAGTATTTTTCTTAAGATATGATATAATGTGACGCGTTGTCTTTTTTTACTGGATAATTATCATTTTTTCCAAGACGTGTTCTTTAGGAAGTCTAATCACCTTGGGTCTAATCACTGCACTCGCTCAGTTATATTAGATACGAATCCTGAGCCTTTTCAGAGAGATTTTCACTCTTCTTTTTTATTCAGTTCCATACAGCTAACCTGATGGAGAAGACGAATATACTGATGATGATGCATGTAAGCTGTTTGATGTGTTTTATTTTTTCGGTTTAGTCAGGTCTGGTTGTGACATGTTATATTAGATACGAATCCTGAGCCTTTTCAGAGAGATTTTCACTCTTCTCCATCAGGTTCATCATCATCAGTATTTTGTATAGATAATAGTGTAACTTAGGATATACATTTTATCCGTTAAATTTGATCTTATTCGTTATTCGTTTTTGATCCGAAAAATTTGGATATCCGTAAACTTTCGAAACAAATCATATATTAAATTTTTTTTTTGTTAAAATCGAAACAAATCACAAATACTAAAATTTTGGAATGCAGATCTCCACTCCAAAATATTCGTTAAAATCAAAACAAATCACAAATATGTTAATTATATTTAGAGTTTTAAATGTATAAATTTATATAATTATTATTCTAACATATGATTTTATAAATTCTATTCATATTATTATTTATAAATGTATTACACACAAAAAAAATTTTTACGACAATTATAACTTTTTCTTAAGTTTTGTCTTATTATTATTGCTAAGTAAGTTTAAAATATATTAGGGAGAATCGAACCAATTAAAACAAAACTGAACCGAAATAGAAAAAAATAGTTTGGATTTACTAATACTGAATATAATGAATATGTATTATTTTGAGAAACCATAGTATATGAATATGGTTTGGCATATAAACCAATCAAACGGAATAAACCGATTATTTAAAGTATAGTAATATAATTATACATAAAGTATATAATATAATTAATTATATACGTAATTTATTTTATTGATATAATTTTCATACTTTAAATGTTGATTCAATAATTTAATAAGTTGTTTTAAGTTAAAAGTTATCTTTCATTTTTATCAAATTAAACAAAATATAATTTATAATAAGAGAACCGAGTCTCCCTTTTGCTTTCTCTCTCTTACTCTTACTCTTACTCTTACTCTCTCTGCGCTGAACAATGGTGATTCCTCCAAAACCCTCTCTGTTTCACCTGAAATTTCTGACAGGAGAGAAACCACTTCTGGTAAATGCTAATGATCCTTTTTGTTAATCTTCTGTGTTTGTTGTCATCGTATAAAACTGTTCTTTTGTTCCTCTTGTTGTTGCAGACGCTTGATGATGAGTTCTTACGTAATCACACGAAAGTTTTGCTAATATCAGACGCGTCGGACAAAATTTGGGAAGTGAAACTGGACGGCAACAGGCTCGCCGGCGGCTGGGAAGAGTTCGCCGCCGTTAATAATTTCAGTGACGGAAACGTCTTGGTTTTTAGACACAATGGAGAAGAGATCTTTCATGTAGCTGTTTCCAGTGACATACAACACGCATCTCCTAGCTTCACTGATACTGACGACACTGAAGTTGATGATGAACCTGATGGAGAAGACGAAGATACTGATGATGATGCATGTAAGCTGTTTGATGTGTTTTATTTTTTCGTTTTTGTCAGGTCTGGTTGTGACATGGAACTGAATATTGTTGTGATTCAGGGGACGTTTTGGTGAGAAAGAATAAAAAACCAGAAGCAGATTCATGTTTCCTCAGAGCTCGTGTCACACGTTATAACCTCATCAAAGATCGCTTGGTAACTACTGGACTCCTCTTTTTACCCCTTTTTCGGTTGGTACTGTGAGTGATGTGTTCCACCATGGATATATTTGATGAATTTTTTTTTTGTTCAGGATCTTTCTAGAGATTTTAAGTTTATGTCGTTTAATAAGCACAATAAACCGTGTGAGATATATTTAGCTAATGAGAAAGGAAGAAAATGGACACTGAGGCTTTCAAGAAACATCTCAAGTGGTGCGTTTTACATCACAAGAGGCTGGTCTAACTTTTGCTCAGCTAATGGGTTAATCCGAGGTGACTTCTGTTACTTCAAACTTTCCAAAAGTGGGGAAAGGCCTGTGCTTTTGTTGTGTTCACACGAGTCTGGCAATGGCCTTGAAGACAAAGAAGAAAAGCGCCCTGAAGCAGATCCAGTTAAGGTGTGTTCTGTAGGAGGCTGCACCAAAGAGAAGAATACTCCTCGAATTCTGACGCTAAAGTATACACCAAGCCGTTTCAAGACCGGGCAACTAGTAAGTTCAAGAACTTTGTTTTTAAGGTTATTTTTCATCAAGTTGTCATGAACGTTTGCGACTTTGATTAGGTGGATCATGTAGTCATGACTTTGTAGAGTCTAAGACGTTACTAATTCATAAACTTGTTTCAGTATATTTCACCGGGTTTCTTGCTTGAGAGTGGCATTAGGAAGTCTAGGGAGATAACTCTGCTGAACAAAGATGGAAGAAAGTGGCTATCTTATCTTCAGATGACAGGAAAATCCAGAAGTGAATGGTTTTATATGAGAAAAGGTTGGAGAGAGATGTGCAAAGCTAATGGAGTTGAAGTGAATGACTCATTCATGTTGGAGTTGATATGTGAAGATGTAACCCCTATATTTAAGTTCCACTCTAAGGTAAACCATCAACACCAACTTTGTGCTCTTTGGCTTGCCTAGTCAAACTTAGAGCTAAAAATGTCTCTCGAGTTACTTTTCAGATTGAAAACAAGGGAGCTTGTGAGAGTGTGGAAAAGACTCAAGGAGTAGAAATAGATGGACAGAGAGGAAGCAAGAGAGGACACACTAGGGTTTCAAACAGATCCAACACTAACTCAAGAAAATTTCAGCGCACGCTACCAGAATCTTCCTCAGTCTCTGATCTAGTGGCTAACGTGAAACAAAGAATTCAAGATACTCTGAACACCTTAAGACATTTCCGCGCAGAGATCGAGACAAAGGAGAAGAATCTGGAAGCTTCACTACTACAAGTTGACGCCTTAGGTTTGTTTCTAAATCGTGATCTACTTGCTTTTCTGGATATCATAATCTTCTGGTATACTAATATTCATAACTTCTGGTTGATGAAACAGGGGAGAGGATATTGGGAATCAGCAAAATTCTCAACAGTAATCTGGTTTGAAGTAAAATGAAATAGCAGGAAAAAAGGATCAAAAGACTGTCTGCATGCACTTTTTGTATCATGGTTTTACAAGAACGGCTTCTTCCTCCAAACTCTACGTTAGGTTTCCTTTTCAGTATTTAAGACTTGCAAGTTCTAGAGACTGCCCATTTTCTTTGTGCCTTTGTTCGGTTCAATGGCTCACGATGTTTGTATATTTGAAGGGCTTGTGACTTAGGTTTTTGCTTTGTTATATAGCTAAGAACCTATTAATATTAGAATACATTGTGCCTAGGAACTTCCGGTTTAATCAACTATCAATTAGCTACTTCGGTGCTTATACATTTTGGCAAGAAAGATTGCATGAATGAAAATGCTTTTTGGTTTATGGGCATATTCTAGACTTGTGTGTGTGCTGCAAAAGCATTATCTTTCTACTCACTCAATGAACTTTATGAAGGCTGCAGCTTTTGGCTCAAGCTCGCTTGGTAGTCGTATAAGCATAGACATGGAGGTTGAAGATGACTGAATAAACCCTTAAATCATTCAAGATCACAGCCAGAGACTGCTTCTTGCCTTACTAGAATGTATTTTGGTGAATTTTCGATTATTTAAGTTTTTATGGCACTTGGATGGTCATGAGACCAATGATCATATGTCGTTGTCAGAAAAGCTCAACAGCTCCTGCTCCATATAAGTTATGAGTAGTAACTGAGTCGCACGTCTACATAAAGAAGAAAAAACAGTAATAACATAATCTTATTTACGATACCACCATTTCTTTTTGACTTAATAATCGAAATTTTTTCACATATTAAATTGAATATAATCAGTCAAATCTTCAATATTTGTACATTCAATGACGTTCGACTATACCAGAGATACTTATCTTACAAAATGGAGAAGTAGATACAAAAAACAAATATAGAAAGCAATTAAAGCAAAGCATGTAGGAGCAAAAAAGTTAAAAAATCAAGATTACAAACACTTATGAACGAATTTGATCATCTCAAAATGCAAGATACTGAGACAATCGATGATTTTGGAATAAAGCTATCTGAAATATCATGAAAGGCAGCCGCACTAGGAAAAAATGTTGAAGAATAGAAATTGGTTAAGAAATTTTTTAAGAGCCTTCTTCACTATGTAGCACGGGGACGTCTATTTAGGTGCCGTACCGGTACCAGAAACATTTCGGAGACGGGTACTTCAGGGGGACAACACTGGTACGGGCTTGGGGACGATTAGAGAACATAGCTATGAGTAAGACTAGTTTTCACGGGACATAATGCTTGTGCAATTATTTTTTAACTGTCACAGTTATTTTGCTTCTAATTTTAGTTGGCAAAATAGACATATTATAGTAAATTATATCTAATTATGTTAGATTCACTATATAAATTTATTTTATATTTTTTACTAGTATATATTTACCGTACCCGTACCCATAATTTTTAAATTTTTCCGTTTTCCATCCCCGCCTCCGTCCCCGTTTCTGTCCCCGTATCCGTCCCGGTGCATCGTAGCTTCTCCAGGAAAAAATAATAAGTTCGTAAACATGAGAAAAACGATTAAAGTTCCAATTTCTTTTATTAATAATCATAACGATTATTCTCTTTTGAGTTCAAGAAATTTTTTTTATTAAACATTTAGCAATAATGATATGCAATTCTGATCTACCTGCAAACTTCTCTGAGTCTAGCACCTTTTCTGGTCAAATTATAACTGTATTACTTTATGTCTTTTACTTGCATTATATTCATACTTGTTTAACTTAATTCAAAAACTGCAATCTACTGAGTGATTTAGACTATCTCTGAATTCGATCTCACCTCCGACTATGCAGAGTAGATCATTAGGAATGATTTGGGTATATCAAACATATCTTCGGTATACCAAAAAACAAAATGAAAACTGAATCTATAAAATTAGTTAAAAAAATTTCAAAAAAAAAAAAATATTAGTTAATATATAATAATTATTTGTTTTATTTTATATAACACATAATTTTAAATATACAATTTTTCTTTAAATTAATAATTCTATAAATTAATAAAACAGTGAAAGTCCAACATTATTAATTTATAGAGTTAAAAAGAAAATACATAATGGTGTCATTAGACAGATAGCATGAGCTTTGAAAAATATGTGCAAGTTTCTCTGTCACTTGATGTTGTTTTTCAACATAGACATCGAATCAATTATTTTGTAAATTTCTGAAAATAATAATTAGGGACGTCAAATGGTATTACCAATATGAAAATAGTAAGTTCATCTAGTCATCTGCGTTTTCTTTTTTATATTACGTGTTAGTTGAGCTTTTAATGTTCTGACAATGATACATAATTTAGAACGAGAAGACAAAAAGAAACAGATCAAAAGGACGCAAATTACTTGAACTGGAACGAATCACATAATATTCTACACAAAATTATCAACTGACGGTGAAGAGTGCTAACGCTACAAAATATATTATAACAAACCAATAATTAGTATAATAATACATATATTGAGAACGAGAAGACAATAAAACAGATGAAAACGACGAAATATATCAATTGAATGAAAGCAATCACAATAATATTCTACAAAAACTTTATCAACAGATGAGATGGTGAGCTGCTAACTTTAGAAAATATATTATCAATAATATTCTACAAAAACTTTATCAACAGATGGTGAGCTGCCAACGTTAGAAAATATATTACAGCAAAACAATAATTTAGTATAATGTCTCGTTTCAAATATTGTAATAACATGTTCGTCTACCATCGAACGTGACGGGACAATTATTGTTTAACGTTCTTCCATAACTAGGCAATCTCCGACTCAACTCCAAAACACTATTTTAAACACTATTTTAATGTGATTTTGACACAAGCTAGAATTTGATGTAAAACACTATTTTAATGTGATTTTGACACAAGTTAGGATTTGATGTAAAATCACATTAAGTCGGGTACAAATAGGATTTTATTCCGGTCGGTTCTATGGGCAAATCAATTCGGGTCGGACCCGAAAAGATCCGACCTAAATAGATCCGACCCGATGAGAACCGATTTGTACCCGACTTAAAAAAATGTATATCCAAAACTATGCTTTTTTTGTTCTATTATATATATATTATTTTATGATTTAGTTGAAATATCTTTTGTTAAAAATATTTGTTATTATTTTGTAACATTTTTTAAGTAATATGAAGCTTTAAAATGTAAAATTTAGAGTTTAAAACTGTTTTATTTTAATTATTAATAGTTTCATTTAAGTTATTTTGCAAAATTTTAGATATATATGAAAAATATCGACTAAATTTGATCGCGTTGGGTATGCCATGACCTTTTCAGATCCTAAATACCTGAATCCGACCCGGACCCGATATGGACCCGAAAATTACGGGCATTTTATGGGTATTTTAATTATAGACCCGAACCGACCCGGACTCGAAAAGAACCGATCCGAGCCCGATCCGAAAATTTCTAAGTACCTATTGGGTCTAAATATTTAGGACCCGAAAGACCCGGACCCGAAAGGAACCGGTCCGAACCCGATCCGAAGACCCGAACGCCCATGCCTAATCTGGTCTCGTCTCGTCTTTCCTCTCTTTTCCCAGACACTTTTTCACTTCCCAAGCACTCTCTTTCTACTCTCTCTCTCACCATTCATACACTCTCTTTATCCATTCTCTTTCTATATTCTCTGAAGATCCACGATTTTACTCTTTCCCCTTTACTGAACATGACTCATCCGTATGAAGAGATAAAGGAGATGAAGAAGCTGAAGAAACACTACGACATGTTAGGCTTCGTTTGTGATGCCCAATATGGAATTCCTACTCGTTGCCCATGTGGTGGTGAAATAATGACGAATGTTTCTCTAATTCTGAAGTACAAATCAGATTTCGATACCTTGCCTGGGAGTAGGTACTTCACCTGCAAGAATTATCAGGTAATTTTCGCTTATCTTTGTCTTCGTTGTAAAACTAAGTGAAACTGAGATATACTAATTGAAACTCCGTAATACTTAGTTAGATTTGGTTATACTTTGGATATCTCTGGGTGAAACTCCGTAATACTCTGGATGAAACTGTGTTATACTCTGGGGAGGGTGAAACTAAGTTATACTCTGGGTGAAACTGTGTTATACTCTGGGTAGGGTGAAACAGAGTTATACTCTGGGTATAGATCTGGGTGAAACTCTGGGTAGGGTGAAACAGAGTTATACTCTGGGTATAAATTTGGGTGAAACTGAGTTATACTCTGGGTGAAACTGTGTTATACTCTGACTGGTTAGATGAAACTGAGTTACACTCTGGGTGAAACTGTGCAGGACGATGGGATGCACTTTCGTCAGCCATGGGCTTTCGGTGTTCAGCAAGAAGTGGAGCGCCTAAGGGGGAAGGTGAATGATATGGCTGAAGAGATTGCTAAGCTTAAGAGGCTTATTACCTCGACCTCCCGTCCATGAGATTCTCAATTCTCAAGTTCTGAGTTCATGTGCTATAAACTTTGTCTTCCCTACCTATCTATTTTTATTATTTCGGTTAATACAAGTTTTTGTTTGTTAAGACTTGTGTAAGTTTATGTGTTCAAACTTATGTTATGATTCAAGCTAATCTCGAATCTTATCTTATGTTATGCTCAAACTTATGTTATCTGAAGCACTCTTATGTTAAGCACTCTTATGTTCGTCTTAAACCTTTCTTCATTACTTTATCAATTGGTACTCTGTTTAGGATTAAAATTCTAATTCAGCTAAAATAGACAATTCTAATAAACTAATTTCCTAGTAAATGACTTTCATCATCAACCATTATTACTAGCTCTCACTCTCACTCTCACTTGAACTACACAATAAAAGCATCCACAACAAAGATCGCATATATACTCATAACATAGTTAAAAGTTCTAAATCCACATCACAAACAAGAAACACCTCCAAAGACATCGTTTGTCTACTTCATAAAAAACATAAAACAAAGTTCTAACACACCAAGCAAGTTCTTCACTCTACTTCACTTCTTCCTGCGTTTCTGTTTCTTTGCTTTCCCTTGTGCTGGTGCTTCTTCTTCTGCTGCTTTACCTTGTGCTTCCTTGACAAACTCCTCAAGTGGGGCCAATCTCCCATCCAATTGGTCAACCTTCTTGTCAACTGTCATCAGTTTCATCGTTCTTTTCAGCAACTTCATAACATCTCCCAATTGAATCGACTGCTCACCTACCTGTACTCCATCCCCTGCTGCATCTTCAATCGCTTATGTCTGTTTTTGTCGCGCAGCTACATCTTCGTCGTGCATGTCTTGAAAAAAGACCTTATAGCCTGCATCCAGACACTTCTCCCAACTGCCCACATCTATATCAGATTCATCAACATCGTCTTCATCTTCCAAAATGTTATCCAAGAGCCTTTCTTCTTGTGGAGTTCTGGTGGGGATGATGCTGTCAATATCCTGTCACAAACACAATTAATTTTGAAACTTAGCAACACACCCCTACCTTAGTGAGACCATTGTTCCGTTTCTAGTCCTACCTTAGTTCTACCATAGTTTCGTATCTAGTCCTACCTTAGTTCTACCCTAGTTCTACCCTGGGTAACAAAACAGTCCTACCTTAGTTATACCATAGTTCTACCATAGTTTTACTTTAATCATACCCTAGTTCTACCACAGTATTACTCTAGTTTTACTTTAGTTCACAGGAAAACTTACGGTTGTGTTACACAATTCCTTGTTTATCACAGAAAGTGACACCCTTGTCATTCCATTTCGTTTGAATGAGGACTTTCACATCCTCGGGCAGTTGACATCAGCTCCTTCAACAGGTTCTCTGAACGCCATTCCTAGCTTAGGAATTGCCTCGAATGCAAGAAGCTGTTAAACACAACATTTATGTAATACCATCAGTAAATAACAATAGCAATCAAGTCATTAATGGGATTTTGCATACCTCTAGTGGAACACAGAAACCTGAAAGCGGCCATAATGTATTCTCTTTCACCACCCATCCAAAATGCTTCATTGTGTGAGAGATCTCCTTCAGCATGTAATCATAGGAGAATCTCTCCCATGGAAAGGACTTGCAGTAGTCAAGATCATCCACTGCTCTCTGGAACACCTCCAACACATCATTAGCCTTGTGTCCAACCTTCGTTTGCGCGCAAACAACAAAAGCTAAGAAGAATAGAACTGCCATCTTCAGTCTGTCTTTGTGGGGTCCCATGTTCACCAGCTTCTTCTTAACATCCTCCAACCTTCTAAGTTCTCCTTCCTTGAAATGTCGATCAACAAACTTCGTCCCACCAAGCTCTTTGTAGCCTAGAGGATAGTTGTGGCAGAATAGCCCATATATCAAACCGTGTTCCCTCAGCCCATAACGGATGGCAACGCCATTCAAAATGAACCACACTTCTCTCCGCTTCTCGCTACCGGCAGTACGCAGCAGCAACATCCACATTCCCTGAACCATGTGGTTGTTCTCAATTTTCATGTGGAAAATGTGTCTGAATTGAGGATGCTCCGTGAACCAGTTCTACTCCGCGTTAGACAGCTTGGGTTTCAGATTGCTTAGCGTCTTAATCGCGCTAGCTATCATACACCTTGTCCCTAGCTTTATTTTTTTCTTGTACTCAGATGGATTGAAGAACATTCTGGTTGGTTTGATTGCCTCGGGTGCCTCATTACCATTCAAATCCTGCAAGTTATACCAAAGTTATATCCAAGTTATACTAAAGTTATACTATGTTATACCGAAGTAATACTAAAGCATATCAAAGTAATACCACAGATCCGTTTACAAAATTTTAGTTTTCCTATGTTGTACCAAAACTGACAGTTTTTCCAATACTTCTCCTAGTATTACTAACATTAACACACTCGATTTACTAGCTCTCCCTAATCATATGTTACGACTTAAATTCAAACTCATTGATAATTTGTTACCTGAGGTTCAGGTGGATTCTCATTCTCGTTTTCTTCCTCTTCTCCTTCTCCATTTGCTTCCTCTTCTTGTTCTTCTTCAGAACGTTTATTCACTTCGTTCTCTCCATCTGGTTCTTCTTGTTCTTCTTCAAAACCCTCATTCTCTTCATCTCCAGAAGCGGGTTTCTCATTCTCTTCATCTCCAGAGGCGGTCCCAATCGCCGGAGTTGCGGGAGGAGCTGGAGGAGATGGGCGAGCAGGACCTTTGTTCAGTGTCGTCGGAGCAGCTTCTGCAGCCACATTACTCGGCTCCGTTATCTCCGCCGTAATCTCCGTCGAGTCCTTTCTCATCTTCTCCGTCAACACATCCGTCGTCTTCTCTGTCGAAACATCCGTCATCTTTGCCGTCGATTCATCCGTCGTCTTTGCCGTCGATTCAACAATCTCCACCGCCCTCGTTTCACTCTCCTCCATCGTCGTCTTCTCCAAATTTTCTCCGGAGGCCGTCTTCACAAACTTCACTCTCGGAGCCTCTTCCTCCGTTGGATTCTCCTTCCTCTTACCCCGTCTCGTTTTGACCACCATCGCAATCGGATAGATTTCACCGGATTCTATCTCGATTCTCACCACGCACGCTCGATTTTGGGAACTAGGGTTTTCTTTGCTCGTGAGGAAAAAAGAGGGGAGAAATTATTAGAAAAGTTTCGAGAAAATGGATCTCGAAAATAAATACATTGCGAGGGTTTGCTAAAACCGACAGATTTGGTTTGGTTTTGAGGGATTGGTTCGGTTGGTTAGTATGGTTACACGGTTAGACGATTCGGTTCAATTGATTTGCCCATAAATCCGGGTCGGGTCGGGGCGGATGGATTATACCTTGGTACAAGTTGTAAATACTTCAACTATTCCCAGGTTTTATGTCATTTCCGTGTTTTTCGAATTTAAGAAAAATTGTTTTTTGGATTATCATATTTGGTGCCTTGGAGGCACCAGAGGAGTTGCCTCGATTCATTCTCTCATCTTCTCTCACTCTCATCTCTTCCATCTCTATACGCTTGAAATCTCACCAACTCTCTCATGTCTCACTTTTCAGATCTGGTCAACTGAGAAATGATGGAGATGATAATCTAGGCGACGGAGACAGAGACTCGCTGGGACGAAGCGTCGAGGCTCACCGGAGAAGAAGACGCGCCGGAGTATCTCTCTATCTCCCTTCTCTCTCTTTGTCTCTCTCTTTCTCTCTCTTTATGTGTCTGTCTCTCTCTGTTTACCATAAAAAAAACAACTATCATATGCTAGGGCAGACATAGCGGTTTCAATAACGCTAACAATAGCATATGATAGTTGTTTTCTTATGCTAAGAATGGACAATTTTTTTGTAGTGGGTTAAGCGGCTCCTCACTATCCTGTGGTCCACTGGTGGCTCATCCCGCTGAAGGCCCAATAACGCAAGAACACATCCCGCGAGGTCCGATTTTTGGGCTTTCTAAACTCCGGCCCAATTCCGCTCCGCAGCAGTCCTTTATGGGCCAGGCCCGCATTCGAAATCCAACATTGCCATTTATACTCATGTTGAAAGTTATAGGGGGTAAACTCAAAGATACCCTTAATGAAAATTTTATATATATAAAAAAAATTATGATATAATTAAAAATGAATTTGAATTATAATATTAGACTTATATGTTATCTTAGATTATTGATTATAAATTAATATAATAAAACTGTCATAAATAAAAACCTATTTTTCGGAAAAAAAAAGAATTTTTATATATATTGTGTTGTTCTCTAGAAATAATATTTTAACAACATGATCATTCTTATATATATTTTGTTTTTATATAACTGATTTTTTTGCTTTTGAAAATAATATTACTCTATTATAAATTTTCAAAAATTAAGGTATAAATTAATTTATAGTTAAATATTACTCAAGCAAAAATATTTGTATAAATATATTTTCTAAAATATTTCTAAAATATGAGTGTTTTAAAAATTTCAACACAACAATAAACATATATATTTAATGAAAAACTTTGTCAAATATAAATAACTAGATGTGTGATTAAATTTTTTGATAACATAATAATAACTTCTCATGATGGTTTTTAAATTAATAAGACATGCAATAATAAATATTTATAAAAATATTATGTTTGCATATGCCGGCAAAACACGTAGTTTATCTTGACATGGTAAAATGTTTGTTTTTTTTGTAATCCGGGAGGAATTTGGCTCGAAGCTTTAATCTTTCTCTAGATTTGGAATCATCGGCTAATATTGATATATGATGTAAAACATTTTTTCCAACATAAATCAAACTAAAGATTACATTAGAACTAATTCCAAACATCAAATAACTAGTTCAACGCATCGTTGGTTACGGTGAAATTCCAATATTTACAAATAGCATACCAAAATCATACATAAATTTAGAGGGATGTATTCAACCGAGAGTTTCAAGTGATTTGTATTAAAATGACAAATCCACTGTTATTGAAACATGAATTTTAAAAACTCTTTTAAAATCTACTGTTATTGAATTTGACATTTCTTAAAGTACTCTGAAATCCACAGTTATTGAAAATATTTTAATTTGTGGAGTTTTAAAGTTTTCAGGTGATTTTAGGGTGTTTGGGTAGGATTTCTTAGTTAAAAAAATTAAAACTCAAATCCCATAATTTTAGGTGATATTCTAGAGTAGTTTAACAAAAATCACTTAAATCTCTACAACTTATCGAAATCATCTAAAATTCCATTAAAAATCAAATCACATCAAATGTTAAATTGAATACATCCCCTTAGAACGAGAAGAAAAAGAAAACATATAAAAACGACGAAATATATTAATTGAATGAAAGCGATCACAAAGTTATTCTCCAAAACTTTATCAACAGATGGTGAACTGTTGACGTTACAAAATACAGTATATTATAGCAAAACAATAATTAGTATAATGTCGTTTCAAATATTGTAATAATATGTTCGTCTACTATCGGACGTGACGGGACATCTACCGTTTTAACGTGTTTAACGTGTTTCCAAAATTATCCATCTGCTCCCACCCTAGCTAGGGCCAGGATGCATCAGTGATAGTAATTATTAAAAAATACTAATATTAGTTTTGTTTGAAAACTCTTCTTAAGTTTGACGTGCTCCTATCATATCTATATATAATCTACACAACAATGACAAATGCATATCACTTTTTGCATACCATTCTCTTACTGTCTTTAATATTTAAAAGAAAAGTACAACAAAAAAAATGGCTCCGATAGGGCTCACCGATGTGGCTATTACAGATTTCGTAGTAAACCAACGTCACGGAGTAAAAGGTCTCGTCGACATTATATCTCCAAAGACATTGCCTCCATGTTACATCCAACTCCCAGAGAAACGAGTCACCACTGAAAAACTCATCATGGAGGCCGCAACAACCGGCAAAGGTGCATTGTCAGCACCGGTGATTCCGGTCATCGACGTTTCTGACTGGAAAAATCCTAATGTTGCGGAGGAGATCTGCGAGGCCGCTGCCACACTAGGGTTTTTCCAGATAGTAAACCATGGAGTTTCGGTGGACGAGCAAAACGAACTGAGAGCTGCTGGTCGTGGATTTTTCGATTTGCCGACGGAGGAGAAGAAACGATATTGGGAAGGAAGTTCGGTATCGGACACCGCTTGGTACATGACAAGTTTCAATCCCTACAAGGAGGCTAAGTTGGAGTGGAGGGACTATCTCAAGTTTGAGTATCTTTCCGACCAAGTGGACTTCGCTGCCACGTGGCCTACTGTGTGCAGGTATGACTCTTGAGTGCAATTTTCTTTTGTTTTCTAATTCAAAGGAGTACAAATCTAGTCTTGAAAGTCTAATAATTATATAATCAAAGAAAAATATTTACGAATTTGAGTTTAATTCAAAGGAAAAGTATTCTTTAAACATATACAAAAGTTATTTGTGCTCAAGTGAAATATTAAACAAAACATAGAAATTAAAATAGCTCACTGAGCTAGCTTTATTCATAAGCAAATAAACTAAAGAGAAGGAAACTTGAGATTGTCACCAAAATAAATGATTTTCGATTCATATCACAAAGATAAAAGGAACATAATTGCTTGAAGGCAACTCCCAAATGTTAGGTAGAAAGTTTTCATGAGACATTTATTCTACCCTTTTTTTTTCATAAAACCCTAAATATATGGGCTCAAAACATCACAATGAACACATGTTCTATTAATATAAAAGAACTCCCCACCAACTCTTCGCTTGGACATCTCCTCTTGCGTCTCGTTCCGGTGGCCGACGAAGGGTCTCTACCCGTCGTTCGCCACCCCGTTTCGTCACCGTTCCTAGTCTCTGCCCTCTCACGCTTCTGTCTCCTCCACTTCCTCCTTGCTTCATCTCCTCTGTTTATCGTCGGGTTGCGGCCGGACTAGGCGATTCAAACCGGTGGCTGTGGGTGTCTACAGCTTCCCTGGAGAGATGGCGAGGTCGTGGTGAGCCAGATCTGAGCTGGAGGCGTCGTCAAGCTGGTAGATCTAGGGTTTCGCACGGAGTAGATCTGGGTCAGATCTCTCCCAGAGGGTTCGTCGGAGTGGCTCTGCGTCGCTGCCTTTGCCGTTCTGGTCAGTATTCTGCCTCCACCGTCTCTCCCATGTCTCCTCTTACGGCTGCTTTGGTAAGAACTTCCCCCTCTTGTTCCAAGTTGAAAAGGCGATTCGAGACTCATCGTCGGGGACTTCTATCTCGGTAATGGTTCTTAGACAACCACCTGGTGTTTCTTTGAGTTTCGATCTGTTCGGGTTTGGGTTGGATTGGAGTTTCGTGCCGTTACTCCGTTTTGTCTAACCTCCTCAGATGGGTCTCTCCTCCTGTTTCGCCTGCTGTAAGGAGCTCTGGCTCCTCCGTTCTTCAAGCTTCAGAAGGAAGTTGGTCGTCGTCCTCTGCCTCTCTTGGTGTTTTGTTGCTGGAATCCCTTGTGCTCTGCTCGCGTGGTGGGACCAGAGTCCAGCCATTAAACCTCTGCTTCCACCAGCCAGTACTCCACCTTTGCTTCATATACCGGTTCTTTACATCAGTTAGGATTCTCAGAGTATGGCGTGACAGTTTCTTGAGATAGCAACGTCTGGAGTGGACATCATTGCTTGCGATGGCCGGACCAGGGCTTGCCGACCCTGCTTCGCATGTCCTTCTTTCGATGTCGCCTTCGGGATGGTCTGCGGTGCCTCGGACCATTCTCCGGTTGCGATTCTCTATTGGCCCGAGCTATTTTGACGCAGGTTCCGGCTTCAAGATCTCCTCTCTGGTCTCCTGTTTGCTGAATGGTTGTCTTAAGACCTGTTAAATACTAGCTAAGCTTCTCGCATCCTCATGGTTGTGATTGAACCTTATTAGTCTTAGTGAGTCTTTTTACTTTTTTTGTGGCTTGCTATGGCTTCATTGCTCTGTCTTATTGACTTAGCGACTTAGATTCAATAGGATTAGATTAGTCAAGTCCATTGTATCTCTTTGCCTCATTATTAAGTTAATGAAATTCACATACTTAACAAAAAAAAAAACATCACAATGAACTTGTGTTGGGCGTGTGCTAATAATCAGTCAAAACAATTTTACGTGTAAAGTCTTTCTTAGCATATATATTAATTCCTCTAAACAATTACTAGTTGCACAAGAAGAAAGAATTTTACGTTTCAAGTGTACACTAGAAGGTTATCACAAAGAAATAAAGGAATGCAGTTATTTCTATAAAGTTGAAGGAAGAAGCACCGTCGTTAATTGAAAAGTAAGAAAACTAGTTTGTATATATAATAATAATTGAAGGTTTTGACGAGGATTGTGGCAGGGATGAGGTTGTAAATCATTCCAATAGGATGAAGCCGATAGGTAGGAAGATTCTTGAAATACTAATGAACAATCTAAACGCAAGAATGGAAGAAGAAACCCTAATGGGAACTTTGAGGATGAACGTCAACTACTATCCCGAGTGTCCCGACCCGAAACTTACCGTAGGAACTGGTCACCACTGCGACATCAACACCCTCACACTTCTTCTCCAGGACGACATATTAGGCAGCCTTTATGCTCGATACGGTGACAAGTGGCTCCATATCCCTCCAGTTATGGGAGCCATTGTGGTTAACATTGGAGACATGTTACAGATCTTGAGCAATGATAGGTACAAGAGCGTGGAACATCTAGTGATGGCTAGTCGGTTTCTTAGCCGGATTTCTTTTGCGTATTATTGTGGACCGAGTTATGATTCCGTTATTGAACCGTTACGTGAGGTGCTAGAGAATGGTGAGAAACCATTGTACAAGCCCACTATGTATTCGGATTACATGAAATATTACTTTGCAAGGCCGCATACGGGTAGCAAAACTATCGAATCGATCAAGCTTCCATGAAAAATTAAGAAAAGAAAAAGGTAATTATGTATTTTCGGCAAATAAGGGAATGGGTGCTCTGTTCCCGTGGTTTGTATAATCAAAAGTATCACTTGACTTTTTATACTATGCATTTGCTTCCATGTTTGTAGTTTGTACTATTTGAAATCCATTACAAAATAAAATAAAAATAAAACAAAGAAAAATCAGATTATGTTTGTCTGCCTACAGAGAAGAAGTCATGTGCATCTATATTATTAAAGCTTGATTTGGGATCTCATTATTTATTAATTGGATAGCAAACCTTCTTTTATCTTCAACTTTTGATACTACTCAAATCATTTTTTCAATTATCTTACCATATTATACTACACACCATTTCTTTATATGAAAAAGAGTTTCAAAAAGTTGGTTATTTTAACATAAACAGTTGGTGAGCTCCATAATAACTATCTCATCACTATACAAAACAAATCCGAGACCATATACAAATTGTATTATACATTTACTAGACTAAAGTTAAAGTGCGCAGAGCGCATATAGAGGGAGTAAATTCGTTTGTTGGAAATCTTTTTCTTTTATATTAACATATTATTTTCACTGTTTCTTTATTTAAAATTTTGATTTGAAAATGAAATGCATAGAAAAAGTTGTGTTATTACTGGTCTAAACCAACTTTAGGTACATAATTTGAACTAGACGCTGACTATCACACGTCTTCTGCTTCTCCAATACCAACTTTGGGTTACGTACTTACGTTTCCTAGTCAAGATATGGCATATAATTGGTTAGTTGTTGAGACAAAATAGAAAAATATAGCTAAAACAAAAATATCAAGTAACTTAATTGTATGGACAGATGAAATAAAATATAGTTTTTTTTAATAAATTGATAGATTAAGATTGTAACCAAATAACAATTAAGATTATAACAGTTTAGGGAATTATTGACTTAATCTCGAAGAAAATTTGAGTTACAAGTTATCCTAATTCTACCGAGTTATGGTTTACTAAAAAGATTAGGATTAAGAATTATCTCAATACAATTACCTAATGAGTTTAGGAATTATCTAAGAATCTATATAAGGAAATGTAAAAGGAAATGTGAAGTGCATAATTTAAGAGTTTTAAGATTGTCTAGAGAAAATTTTAGTTTCGAGTTATTTTCTAAAGCAATAAAGAAATGTGCTCTTTAAATTTTGGTAATTTTTAAATTCTATATTTGGTATCAGAGCGAGCGATATTGTTACGGCAATTGGAAGATGGATAGAAGGAGGGGGACCATCTTCAATCTGATGTCCTATGCTTAATTAAACAAACTATACGGTATAGACCATGAGTATAAGATTGCGCTTAAATTTCATAAGGTTTGCGAAGTGATAGAAACAGACTTGGCTGAAGTAGACAAAAACGATATGGCTATTGCTCTTTTGTTCCAATCTATACCGGAGATACTTATCTTACAAGTTCGAGAACTAGATACATAAAAAAGGTATGAAAAGCAATTAAAGGTAGGTATGTATTAAGAAGCAAGATTACAAACACTTATGAACGAATTTGATTGTCTCAAAATGAAAGATACTGAGACAATCGATGACTGTGGAAGAAAGTTATCTGAAATATCGTGAAAGGCAGCCACGATTAAAACTCCAATTTATTTTATTAATAATCATAACGACTGATATGCAATAACTAGAAAAAATATTCCATTACTAAAAAAAACTCAAATGAGTGGAAACGAAAAAAAAAAGAGAAGGAAATGTTCTTATGTGGAATTCTTTAACTCCAATCGTATCAAAAGTCCATTGTCCGTTGCGTTGATCTTTTATATCCTGCGCTCTAGACTTGATTAACGTTGAAGAATTTGCTGATCCCCTGTATCTTTTCCCCTGCTTGTTTCAACATGGGGTTAATAAAAAAACGAAAAACTAAAATAAAACATTCACATATACTGTTCATCGATTATTCAGATCATACCTAGGGCATCAATTTCCAGCAGCGAAGTTTCTAGATTTTGTTCCTTTATCTCGAGCTCCGACCGAAACTGTCTTACATCTGTTAAAGTGTGCACAATACTCTGTCTCACCTTATTCACTTGATCAGAGATTGAGCAAGGTTCAAGTGGTTTCTTGTGCTGCAAGTTTGCTGGACCAACACTTGATTTGTTTGATGCCCTGGTACGGCGAGATGATCCTTCTTCTGCGGAAACTCGAGCTTTCTTCTGGACCCTAGTCTCCATCTCTTCTTCAGCTCTTGGTGCTTGAATCATCCTTGACTGTCTTCTCTTCGTAGTCTGATTACCATCAAATGATGCTTCCTTTATCTGAACACATTTTTTTAAGCACAGAGTTATAAATAACAAAAAATTCCAAGAACAAGGAATGTAACTGATCTGGTGTTAACCTTGGAGCAGATCTTGAGAATGGGACTACTTCCTCCTCGAACAACATCCAGTGTGAAGCAATCACCAACTTTCTTTATGCCATTGGCTCTAAAGCAATCTTTAAAACCTTTAACGTAAAACTGGCCACGTCCCTTGACGCTAACTAGATGCAACTTCCACTCTACGCCGTCTTTGTTCACTATAGTTATCTCTCCTGCTTCATTAATCCCGTTCTCTCTTGAAAATGATGCAGGGATTCGCTATACAAAGTTTTAAACCAACCCACTTGAGCCAATAACCAAAAAAAAAAAAAAGGCTTAAAACCCTTAAACGTAAGGAGTCAAAACTTACAAGTTGACCATTCCTTAACATGTGAGGTTTAAACTCTATTGCCACAGTCCTGTTCTGATTCATTTGAGCTGTCTCTGAACAATCCTCGTATCCAATCTCATCACCTTCTGTTTCAGGAACGTCACGTTTTTTGTGAAGAATGGTAGAGGTATTGGGACACAACTGTAGCACCGGTTTGGTTCCGTTTTTAACAAGTTTAAATCTACAAGAAGATCCGGCTTTGATCCCATTTCCTTGGCAGAAACTTGTCCAGCCTCTGCACATATAAGCTTGACCAGTTGTTTTGTTGTGTCTAAGTTCCAGAGTCCAAGATTTGCCTTCTTCGTTGAGTAGATCAATCTCACACTGTCTGTTTTTCAGACCATTTGGCCTGGCAAATTTGTTTGAAATACCCTGCAAAAAAAAAAAAAAAAAAACACTGACTTAAATGATTATATAGTACGTAACAAAAATAAAATGATGAGAATGTTATTACAAAAGAGTCGAGTGAAGTATTTAACCATATGATTTCGGTTTAGGTTTGAAGATGTGACGTGCGCAACAAGGTAAGAGTCATCTAGTGAAGACTCTGTTTCTGCTATTGCTTTCTTCTTGGACGAAGGAAATAATTCCTCTTCCGATGTCGAATCTCCATCATCATCATCATCATCATCATCTCCAGCATCGGCATGTTCCTCGTCATCATCATAAACATCATCATCAAAGATATTATGTTCATCATCATCATTTTTATCTTCGGATGTAGAAGAGATGAACTGTATCTGATGAGAGAAGCTACGTCCGAAGGGCGTGACGTGGAAGACCATGTCCCCGTCGTGCCTGAAACTCAAAACGTCGTCGTTTCGGACGCCATGGTGAACCGAGAACTGTTTCCATCCGCGAGCGAATCTCTGGCCGTCCAGTTCAACTTCCCATGATGTGTCCGAAACATCCGAAGTCAGTTTCAGTTTCGTTGACTGAGTTTTACCCTTCACGTGATTCGAAATAAACGAATCCGGAATCATCTGCAACAACAACAGTAACGCAAGATAAAACCAATCGTTAAACTGTAACAACAGAGATTATAAGAGACAGAAACAGATGTGTGAGATAGAGAGAGAAGGTACAGGAATGGAGTTTTGTCCAGAGAGATCTATGAAGAAGATGGGTTTGTTGGTAGAGGAGACCATAACTGGATCCACCATTGTTGAACAAACTCTAAGGAACTCTTCTATGGAAAGTTGTTTCTCCAAATTATTCGTCTTTACGTTATACTAGTGATTTGTGTTTCAAAAAAAAAAAAAAAAAAAAAAAAAAAAAAAAACGTTATACTAGTGATTATTTAACGTTTCTACAGAATTAGAATTAAAACTCCCTAATTAATTCTCATTAATTACTAATTAACTACAAAGATATTTTAAATCTTTTTCTGAGAAACACCATGCAGTTTCTTTTAGTAACCATCGAACGGCAGGGTTTTTAGTTACTTTTAGTCCTGATTTGATTAGCGTTGACAGCATGCAACCTGATTTGATTAGTCGAAGGGAGCAAATATTGCGGTCTGTAGATTTTGTCCACGTGTACCGGTGTACGTTACTTACTTCCCCTAGACCATATTTGTTTCCCTGAATAATATTTGAAGTAATTTTGCCACGTGTCGTTTCTACAATTAGTTTCACAAAACAAATATGACATAGCTACTGAAATTGATGACATGTCTTATACTTTAATATGACATGGACAATTGCATTTAATGTTAATTTATATTTTTGATAAACTTTTTAAAATATGATAATAACTCATATATTACATTTAATGTCAATTTATATTTTTAGAAATTTTTTTAGAATACAAGAATAACTCATAAATCATCATTAAAATAAATATATTCAGATATAGCATTATAAATTTTGAAATATAATTTAATTATATATTTTTAAATTATACAATTTTATTACTAAAATTTCTAAAAATGTATACAAATTTTTTAGAAAATTATAAAAATTAATCGTAAAATCATTATTTTCTTATATATCTACAAATTTTATAAATATGGTTTAATTTTAATTTTTGGTAATTATGCAACTTTTACAAATTTATTTAATATATTTAATTAAAATAAGTAGATAGAAAAATTTATCTAAGATTATAATTTCAAATATATACATGTTCTTAAATATAATTTTTATGTTTAATTAAATCAAATTTATATTAAAATACTTATACGGAAAATTTTTTTACAATATTAATAAAATTTTATTTTATAATATAATTTATATTTATCTGTTAAAAATTATTTAAAATTTTTTTAGTTGCAGGAAGACACCTAGTTTACCCCGTAAAAAACTAAAAAAACTAAAAAAACTAAAAACTAAAGCAACCATAGAGACTCTCGTCTAAAGTTTGGTGGAAAAGCTGAGAGGACAGTTCCATCAAACTACTCATATCAACTCAAAGAGCTTCAGAGACTTGCTTGTGAAACTTCAAGAACAGTCTTGGATTCTTTTGAAGTGTTTGTCGATGGAGAATGCATCACTCTCCTCTCCGGCGAACCCCCATTTCTTCCAGCCTCTTCTTTCCGGTTTCCAAAGCCACCTTGTGAGAAATCTCTGTCTTTTGTCTTTCTTTATTCTCTATGATCATAGAGTCTTCATCCTTGTGTTTTGTCTGTTTTAGAAAATTCCTGTGACGTTCTTCTCCAAGCATATAGAGGGAAAGCACGAGGGTAAGACTGTTGAACTGAGATCAGATTCTTCTGACAGAACATGGAAAGTGAAGATGGAAGGCCATAGGCTCACTGAAGGTTGGAAAGAGTTCGCCAAGGCACATGATCTTCGAATCTATGACGTCGTTATCTTCAGACAAGAGGGAGACATGTTGTTCCACGTCACTGCTTTTGGAACCAGTTGCTGTGAGATCCAATACGCACCGTCTGGCATCCATGTCAAAGTCAAAGAAGAGAGTGAAGAAGTTGGTAATAATGGAATCATTATTCAACGAGCATTTACGTTTATTGAAACTACTGCGATCTATTTTTGTGACATTTAGTTTTTTTTTATTGGTTCAGGAGAATCTTCAAGAAGGGAGAAAGAATCTTCGTCTAAGCCAACATGTTTTAGCCAATATGTGACGGCTACAAATCTATCAAGAGGAGCTGTGGTTAGTTAGCTTTAGCAGTTTCTTCTTTGTTGTTTTGTTTAAAGTATGTGTGAGTGGTCTATAATAACCCCCCCAAGGTAACTTGATGACTGATGCAGGGTGTGCCCTTAGATTTTGCGAGACGAAATGGTTTGAACAAAGGGAGGCGTGTGATAGCTTTGAGGAACCAAGAAGGAAAGACATGGGAATCTAAATTAAAGAGTACGAGGTCTGGTCAGGTTTTCATATGTCGGAACTGGAGAAGCTTTTGCACCGCGAGTAAGTTAAAAATTGGAGACTCTTTCCAATTTAAACTGCTTGAAAACACGGAAACGCCTGTGTTTCAGCTCTGTAGCCTTTCAGAGGTGAAGCCGAAGAAGGAGACTCTATCTGAGTCCGAGGAAGATAATGTTGTTGACAAAACTGAAACACCCCGGTTTGTTAAAATAACTACTACAGCAAGCAGCCTTGAGATTGGTAAACAGGTGCGTTTAAGAAATATCTATGTCTTTGGTTTCTTCTTTTCTTTTGTCATGTTGAGTCTTCTTTCAGAATCTACCGGTACATTTCACGAGAGCAAACAAGCTCAACAAGCCGGGGAAGATAGTATTGGTAGACAAAGACAAAGTGGAGTGGTCGATGAAACTTAATCAGGATAGTAGAAGTGGAACTATGTATATTATGGGTGGTACGGCTTGGAAAAGTTTCTGTGCAGCGAATGAAGTAGCCGTAGGAGAGTCTCTAACTCTGGAGTTGATCCGACGTGAGAGGATTCTTTTGCTCAAGTTTTGCTCCAAGGTTAAGTTTGTAAACACTATATATATAACTTGCAATCCACGTTTTTGGTTTCTCTAAGTTGAAGTTAACTAAACAAAGAACTTGTATTCAGATGGAGCAACCACCTTTAAAACAAAGGCTCGAAAACACAAGAGAGCACGAGTTCAGAGACTGACCCGGGAGAGTAGATCGAAGGATGACGTCTCAAATCAGGAGGCTAAGGTTAAAACAGAGTGCTTAAGCTACTATAACTAGTATTTAAGACACAATAGTTCTTCCTAAGGTCAACAAAACCTAACTCCTATGTGCATCCAAGTTGTAAACAAGAATGATATGTTTTCACTTTACTCAAAACCTGTGTCATATGGACCTGATGTCTAGTTATGAATCAGGCAATAGGCGTTTGGTTTTTGGTTCAGATATTTTGGTTTTCGGTTATAGAGATTTAGAAATCGTTCAGTTAGTTTGGTTTTCGGTTCAAGTAACAATGTTGAGAACAAGCTAATATCCGTAAAAAAAAAAAATTGGGTCTAATTTGGTTCTGATTGTTCTAGCAATGAGTAAAACTATTTGTTAGTCTCCAGGCAAGCACAATTTTGTATCCACTTGATGATTCTGTCATATGAATGGCAAACAATTTGGAAATTCAGCAGTAATAACATTCAAAATTCAGTTACAAAAAAAAAAACACTTTCAAGATTCTATTTATATATAACCTTTTGCACCATTAAGTCATTGTGTAATATTATTAGGGAATTTCTCATATTTTATTATCTGCATTACTACTTCAGCTAGAAGCATTGTTGATTGATTTCCAAAACGATGTAACATTCTACATCATTGAGCATCGATCATCTTGGTGGCTGTATCTCTCACCGGATGTTGGGATTTTGAACAACTCCTTGGAACTGAAGCTGTAGCGTCTGAACAAGAATCAACAACCTGGTTTTTTACCTCTCGATCAATGTTACTATTTGTTACAGCGTCTTGATGATCTGATGCAGAGGCATCATCAATCCAAGGGTTTGAATCAGAATCCATTGTATCAACCCTTTCAACCTCTGTACAACATTCAGAGGTCACTACAGATGGTGAGGAAGATGATGAAGTTGATGATGAGGAAAGAGAAGGTACAGGAATGGAGTTTTGCCCAGACAGATCTATGAAGAAGATAGGTTTGTTGTTTGAGGAGACCATAACTGGATCCACCATTGTCGAACAAACTCTAAGAACTCTTATATGAAAGTTGTTTCTTCAAATTCTTCTTCTTTGACATTATACTAGTGTTTCTTTTTAACGTTTCTACAGAAATTAAACTCCCTAATTTATTGTCATTAATTACAAAGATATTTTTAAATCCTTTTTTTAGAAACGCCATGCAGTTTCTCTTAGGAACTATTAAACGGCAGTGTTTTTAGTTACTTCTAGTCCTGATTTGATTAGTCTTGAGTCTTGACAGCATGCAACCTGATTTGATTAGTCAAAGCAAATATTGCGGTCTGTAGATTTTGTCCACGTGTACATTCTTTTACCGTTGAAAACAAACATAGGGACTCGGTAAAGTTCGGTGAAAAAGTTGAGAGGACAGTTCAGTCAAGCTACCCTTACCAACTCAAGAGCTTCAGAGACTTGCTGTGAACCTCCAAGAACAAGTAGTCGTCGATGGAGAATGCATCACTCTTTTCTCCGGCGAACCCGCATTTCTTCCAGCCTCTTCTTACCGGTTTCCAAAGCCATCTCGTACGAAACCTCTGTCTTTACTCTTTTGTCTTTCTTCTATCTTTATGAACATATAGTCTTTATGTTTGTGTTTTGTCTGTTTTAGAAAATTCCTGTGAAGTTCTTCTCCAAGCATATAGAGGGAAAACACGAGGGTAAGACTGTTAAACTGAGATCAGATTCTTCGGACAGAACATGGAAAGTGAAGATGGAAGGCCATAGGCTCACTGAAGGTTGGAAAGAGTTCGCCAAGGCACATGATCTTCGAGTCGGTGACGTCGTTATCTTCAGACAGGAAGGAGACATGTTGTTCCACGTTACTGCTTTTGGAACCAGTTGCTGTGAGCTACAATACGTACTGTCTGGTAGCCACGACGTCAAAGAAGAGGGTGACGTAATTGGTATAATGGAATCATCATCATTCAGTGTTTATTTACGTTTATTAAGACAACTACTATCATCTGCCTTTGTGACCGTTAGTGTTCTGGTTCAGGAGAATCTTCAAGAAGAGAGAAAGAATCTTCGCCCAGTCTAACATGTTTTAACCAAACTGTGACGGCTGGAAGTCTTATCAAATGGAGCAGTGGTTAGTTACTCTAGTGGTTTCTTGATTGTTAGTTTGTTTAAAGTATGTGTGAGTGTCTATAATAACCCACAAGACAATTTGACGATTGATGCAGGGTGTGCCTTTAGATTTCGCAACAAAGGGAGGCATAAGGTAGTGTTGATGAATCAAGAGAGTCATGGGAATCAGAAGTCAAGTGTAAGAGGTCTGGTCAGGTTTTCATATGTCGAAGTTGGAGAATCTTTTGCACTGCAAGTAGATTAGAGGTTGGTGATTCTTTACAGTTTAAACTGCTCCAAAACACGGAAACGCCTGTGTTTCAGCTCAGCAGCCACTTAAAGGTGAAGCGGGAGAAGGGGACTCTACCCGAAGAAGATAGTGTTGTTGACAAAATTGAAAAGCCTAGGTTTGTTACTATAACTCCTTCAGCAAGCAACCTTGAGATTGGTAAACAGGTGAGTTTTCGAAACATCCATGTCTTTGGTTTCTTTAACGCATTATCTTTTCTTTTGTCATGTTGGATCTGTTTTCAGCATCTACCGGTACATTTCACGAGAGCGAACAAGCTCAACAGGCCGGGGAAGATAGTATTGGTAGACAAAAACAAAGTGGAGTGGTCGATGAAACTTAAGAAGGATATTAGAAGTGGAACAATGTATAGTATTAATGGTAAGGGTTGGAAAAGATTCTGTGCAGCGAATAAAGTAGTGGCAGGAGAGTCTCTAACTCTGGAGTTGATCCGACGTGGGAGAATTCCTCTGCTCAAGTTTTTCTCCAAGGTTAAGTGTGTGCACTATATATATATAACTTGTAATCCACGTTATTGGCTTCTCTAAGTTGGAAGTTAACTAAACAAAGACCTTATATTCAGATGGAGCAACCACCGTTCAAAACAAAGACTCGAGAACGCAAGAGAACTCGAGTTCAGAGACTGAGCCAGTAGAGAAGATCGAAGCATGACGTCTCAAGTCAGGAGGGCATAGTTAAAACAGAGTGCTTAAGCTACTATAATTAGTATTTAAGACACAACAGTTCTTCCTAAGGTTAACAAAACCTAACTCCTATGTTTTCTATTTACTCAAAACCTGTGTCATATGGACATGATGTCTAGTTATGAATTAGACATTCAGTTTTCAGTTCAGATATTTTGGTTTTCGGTTATTAGAGATTTAGAAATCGTTGGGTTAATTTGGTTTTTGGTTCAGATAACAATGTTGAGAACAAGTTAATATCCGTAAAAAATGGGTCAAATTTGGTTCTGGTTTTCGAGGAATTTTGGATAATATGAGTAAAAAAGTTTCCGTTAATGTTCATGCAAGCACAATTTTGAATCTACTTGATGATTTTGTCATATGAATGACAAACAATTTGAAAATTCAGTAGTAAAAACATTCAAAATTCCTTTTCGATTCTGTCATGAATGGCAAACAATTTGGAAATTCAGTAGTAAGAACATTCAAAATTCTATTTATATATATAATCAACCTTTTGCACTATAAGTCATTGTGTAATATTATTATTATTATTATTATTATCTGCATTACTACTAAGCTAGAAGCTCTGTTGATTTCCAAAATGATGCAACATTCCACATCATTGAGCACCGATCATCTTGGTGTCTGCATCTCTCACCGGATGTCGGGGTTTTGAACAACTCGATGGAACTGAAGCTGTAACGTCTGAACAAGAACCGACAGCATGTTTTTTTACCTCTCCATCTATGTTACCATTTGTTACAACAGCCTCTAGATGATCTGTTGCAGAGTCATCCTCAATCCAAGGGTTTGAGTCAGAATCCAATCCATCAACCGTGCAAGATTCAATCACTTCAGATGGTGACGAAGGTGACGAAATTGATGATGACGACGAGGATGATGATTCTTGTTCGCATTCAAGGTCTTCACTGGCGGCATGGCTGCTGCTGCTGCTGCTGCTACTGGTGTCAATAGCTTCCACCATTGAACTCTCAACTAACTCTTTTTGGCGAGGTTTTGTAGCCAATGTGTCTGTTTCCTTCTCCTCTTGAACTTCTGATCCGAGACTCGCACACAGTAATGATGACCGAGCTTGAATCCTAAATATAACAAACTCACGAGCTGAACAAAAAGGATGGTTAATATATTTCAAATAATCAGGAGGAAAGAAAAGCTTTACCTGCTGTAGAGAAGCATATAAGCTCTTTGAGAAAGAACATCTTCTAATTCCACACTTTCTATCTGTGGAATTTATCCAAAATAAGGTTACAGTTTTATTATATAAACAAGAAGACCGAAAAGTAAATGAGAAAGTTACCTCGGAATCATCTACTCTATACCAGTTTCCGCTAAAATCCTTAATGTAGCATATGTAATGGCCGAAGAAGGATGCATTCAGCATGTCTAGATGGACAATCACTGCATAGAGTTTATACACATCTGATCCTTCTCCGCCTTGGCTCATGTAAGGACTAAGGTCCAATGTTTCAGGAAAACTAATCCTTTTGTTCAGTTTCCCGTATCTTCCTCCCTGAGCATAATCTCACAGATGTATTATTATAACACAACACAACTTCAGAAGATTTTAGGGGATGAAACATATACCTTAAATCTTTTTAAGGCAATGGTAAGAACATTTGGGGGTCGCCGGATCGTAAGACGCTTACATGCCTTCACATAGTCATTACACCTGGAAAAAAATGACATATTATAAGGTTTAAGAAACATACACAACACATTGTAAGGCAATTTGGATCTTCGTTGAAGTACCTATCACATTTGTACATGTTATCGCCCTGAAGCCACTCTTTGGCTGTAAACTGATCAACACATTCCTCCAGAGACACAGCATCTCCATGAATCTCGACCGTTAAATCCATCATATTCTCGTATTGCTCAGAGACGTTATTGCAAACAGTACACTGAACCTGTGATTGGAGGAGACCGCCGAATATATACTGAACAAGTGTTGTCTCTTGAGAGCGAGGAGGCACCATTTTTTCTCCACCGAATTCGTCGAGGCAAACAGACTGCATCGTATCAATCGCGTACCTGAATATTTGAACTCTAAACATATCAGCTGAGTGATTCACTAGCTAATATATTCATGAGTAATTTAGATACTGACCTCATGAACTCATGAGCATCCTCTTGTCTCCCATACCCAAGAGTTCCACCGATGTTAGTTAGCCGTGAGATAATGTTCACCGGTGAAAAAGGGTACCGGCTTTGGCTCGCTCTCTCGACATGGGTTTGAAATGCACAGAAGAAGCACCAATCGTCACGCATACCTACCCAAACCAAACATAGGAACCAAAGTTTAAAAAGGCATAAAGAAGATAAAACGTTAAGAGTTTTGAAGCAGCAAAAGATAGAACTTTACATTCACTCCTATGGCCTCTCTCTAGTAGGTATGCAACAAGAGGACGTGTCCACGATAGGCATTGTAGAATCACATTCGCAAAACAACTGAAAGAGGATTTAACAAATAAACATTCAAGAGAGAGAGAGAGAGAGAGAGAGAGAGAAAAACAGAATCAAGTAACAAGCCCATTCACACAAACCTGTTTCCACAATTCATGAGCCCACAGGGAGCCAAAACTGTATTGTCCCAGTTAAAGTATCTAACAAATTCCTCATATGGGAAAAGAACCTGCAGAAGAAGATGCAAAGCAAAAAGTATATAATATTTTCACAATCAAAAGAGTGTGTCAACATAAGAAGAATAAAAGGAAAGATGCATTACTTACTTCTCTTGGCTTGAACCTAATCTTGTTTTGGTCTCGCTCCGGACAATCCCCAAACCTTGAAGCTCTGAACCTTAGGCCGTTTCTGGCAGATGGTGTTAAGGTAGTAATCCCAATCTCCCTGCACTCTTCTGAGCTGATGGACAAAAGAACAACACATAATGGACAAAGGAACTCACTTTAGAAAAAAAAATCCACTAAACCGACTTAAACCACACAAGCTGATCCAATGGTGCAATTAAACCACAAAGGAGCTGAGGGCACATACCAGTATCGAACGGAATTGCAGCGAGAGCATTTCGTGGTGCAATCCTCCGCACCGACCGCCACGAGTTCCCTGTCGAAACCTCCGGCGGCGGCGCCGCCGATATCGAAGTACTTAGCGGCGGTGTTTTTGAGGAAGTAAAAGACACCGACGACGAGGAAGAAGAGAGTCGGTATCAGGCGAGTGAAGACGGAGAGATCCAGCGGAGAGCCAACCTCATGCATCTAATTAGTAAAGAAACAATTCCTTTCTCGTAATCATCAATCTCTTCCTTCCTTCTTTCTAGTTTCTTCTGTGTCTTCTTCTTTTTTTTTTTTTTTGTTGGAAAAGAAAATTCACACTTTTTTTTTTTTTTGGTTGTTGTCTCTTCTTGTGTTACCGCCTCATTGAGTTTGTTACTTAATGGAGAAGACAGTGACCGTGTTTTTATGTTTGGATTGGGCCTCTCCCAATGCAAACTTGGACCTTTGTGCTTTTGTTTTTTGTCTGAGTGTGTCTTTATCTGTTGCAATTTCTCAACAGATAAGAGTCAATTGGATCATTATACAAAAAAAATATGAATATTAGCAATCTACCTATAACATTAAATTTTAGTGTCTAGCAATCAAAGCATTTTATACGTACAATTTTTTTCTTAATTAGGTAAATACCCAAAATCTCACATAATGGTACTTTGATTGCTAGACACTAAAATTTAATGTTATAGGTAGATTGCTAATATTCATATTCTTTTTGTATAATGAGCCAATTGACTCTTATCTGTTTACATATATTTATATGGATATTTTTGGCTTGCGATAATTTATATTATTTTTTATTCCTTAATTCTCTACATATCTAATTTTCTTTTTTTTGGCTTTGGATAACAATCCGACCAGACCCGAGTTTCTTTTTTTTTTTTTTGAAAATTACCAGACCCAGACCCGAGTTTCTTCAATTCTGGATCACTTCAACAAACTCAAAAAGGTTTAACGACGATCAAATGAAAGCTACAAAATATTTAAAAAAAGGCAGCAACAAATTTCATTAGGAGTCATTTACTAAATTAGTTAGGTAATATTTAGGTTCTTCTCAATATAAAATGGAGCCCTGAGCTGAAAAAAAGTTTGGAACCTTATTAAAGAGAAAAAAAAAATTGGGACCCTCTTCCTTAAAAAAAGATAATTTAAAAAATTTTGGATCTTAATCTAGGCTAAATTTTTAAAGTTGTAATGGACCCTGTGCAAATATACTCTGAGCATATGCAAAGGACCGGACCTGATACTATTAAAAGGCTATAAAAATGAGTCAAGAAAAAAGAATTGATGTATCGGTCTTGTCGTTTTGATACCAAGCGATCGAAGTTTGAGCTTCCGGGCCGATAATAAAATACATAATTTATTGGCTTTAGTTCTCTGTAGCATAATGGTCAAGATGTTATGTTGTGGCTTAGAGGTAACGATTTCAAATCTTTCTTCCTCCATTTCTACTAAAAAAATCTCATACATTATTTGCAAGTGCCTTTTATTTTCTGCTGATTCCGGCCTTCGTATTCATAGGGCCGGCATTGATCTTGAGTTATGGGAGTCAATCTAGTGAGTTTTAACCAAATATTCTAACAACTGCCTAATATACATAAATAAATTTTATTTTTTTCAAAAAATCATAGGGGTCAGCTGACCACCTTTCCCACCACCTAGCTTAGCTCCGCCACTGGTTGTCTCTTCATACCTCCACCTTTTTTCTTCTTCTCTTTTCACAATAAATAAGTTGAGAGACTTAAATTATTTTCACAGCTTACTAAACTAACAAAGACTCTGAATTCAAATGGTTACAGAAGGTAATGCCTAATTGCCTATCCAATCCTTAGTTAGTTTTTCTCAATAAATGAAACGAGATGATAGCTCTTTTGTTAGACACGGTCAAATTGTAATGCTTTACCATTTCCGTTGATATGAATTAACATATGCATGCGCATATTCCTTTTTTTGTGCACCAATGCCTTCATTACTAAATTTAAACGATTACAAGACTATTAGCAACATCGTACATACCACGATGTGCGAAAACCCCGACATAAAGTTCAAGGGTAAACAAGGATAGAGACACAAACTTAGAAAAATTTGATAAAACATTATGAGAGATACATAAATTGCCACTTGTGATCCAATTTAATAAAAGCTCAAACCACATCTCCAAATCTTCAAATAACAAACGATTAGTCACAATATCAAGTGACGTCGCAACACCATCCAAAACCTCAACTCTCATCTGAACAAGAGTTGTTGCATCTACCGGCTCCAAGTGAACCTTCACATAAGATAGCAAACGGCTAGGAAATTGGTAAGTTTTCCCGGTTTTGGTTACCGGGGTAAAGTCACCTCTTACAAAGAGGAATTTTGATGGAATAATTCTCTCCTGTGAAAAGGAGGATGTGGAGAAAGATCTCTCTCGACCCGAGCAAGAGGAAGTTTGAATAAACTTTTCCATGGTGGTTAAGTTTAACAGGTTGACTAAAGCAAGCTTACTATGAATCAATGGAGTGCTTGAGCTTGTAGTTGTAAAAGCAATCACTGAAAGTATGGGCACTTCTTTCTCTGGCCAAAACCCCGCATAAATATCAAGAAAAATCGAAAGAGCTCCTCTGTTGCCTCCGAGGTGATAAACAAATGGCAGGCCAGTCGAAGATATTATTCTTATGAAGCTTTGGACCTCCGCGAAAACATATACAGATCCGTACCTGAGTTGTTGGAGCTGGCAGGGAAGACAACAACACAAACTGTAATCTTTTATCACCAAGGGAGGTTTGAAGAACCAGTCACATCGCCTAGCCTGAGTGGACTCCGTGTAGAGCAGCAGTATACGGCGGTGGATTTGTAGCTCAACCATCGGATTCTTCGTAGCCGGAATATTTTCGCAGTATTGCACATACTCTTTAACAGGTTTGACTAGCAAAGGGAGAGGAACCGCCTGGGAGATGCTTCGTTTATGCCATGACAAGATGGAACAGATCTTCCCCGTAGGGAGAGTACGCTTCACCCATAAAGACGACAGACAAGGTAACTGACCATATATCTTCAGATCTGGTCGCCAAAGGATACATAATATGGAGGCAGGTGAGAGCAGAGGAGAGGCGACTGGCAGATTTACATGAGCAAATAGAACCTGTGATTGAGAGACAGATCTCCACATAGGAGAAACGATTTCCGTCTTCACCGGTATTATCCAGTAGGACGCTCTTTTGAAAGGTTCATCGGGGCTTAAACCCGAGATGCAGTGAGAGGCGGTGGATGAGAAAGCTAGTGACTTCAGCAGCGAGATAAAGACAAGCTACAGAGATAGCACCACCGAGAGAGCCATATCCAAGGAGCTGCTTCTCCGCCGCGAGCACATGAAGCCACTACGCCTTAGATTGCTCAGCAAAAAGAAAAGGAACAGACTAAAAAAGAGAGAAAGACCGTAAAAGAGCAGAGAGACAAAGAGGACACAGAGATGAGGTGAAGAGTCCCGACGCCGGCGAGCTTGAGCATCACCGGCGCCAGAAAATGGTGACATAGGGGTTGCCTCGATAATGGTGTCTGGGAGGAGCGGCTAAGGCAAACTAATGCGCATATTCCTAATTTGACAAAAATAAATATTTGGGGTGAGAGAGGCTCAAACTCTCGACCTCAGGATCACTGAAATAGCTATGAGACCTACGCGCTAGCCAACCGCGCCACAATCCCTTTTGATGTCAACTTTCTCGCTTTCATCAGACTAACCGTGAATTAGTTACAGATTGCTTATTTCAGTATACTCCAAGAATATACTCACAGTCACAGTCACAGAATGGATAAGTAAGGCTTTATTCAACGAAGTCATAAAGATGGTAGTAACCTGTGACTGAAGAGTGAGCTCTCTGATACTTTTCACAAAACCCAGAAAGTCATTAGGATGGTAAGCATCATGTCTGATTTTCTTAAAGATAGACAAACTATGTAAATAGAGTACTACCTTGATCATAAATTTAAAATGAGAAACATAAATCGAGTATTAAGGTGGTCTTTCAACTAAAAGAGAATAAATCAAGAAACACAAGTCCAACCAAAGTGGAGGGTGTACCAATATCATGGATGAAACATCAGAAATGTGAACTCCAACTAACTTTTTTTTTTAAAGAAAACAAAACTAGAACAGAGACAGACTCTCAAGCTTTTTAAGCAGTAACGGAAGGCTTGGCAGCAGCGGAAGAGAGCCTAGACCTCTTCTTTGCCAAACTCTCACTCCTCTTGTCACGTTGTTCCTTGAGCCTTGAGGCAAGAAGCTTCTGGTACTCAGCAGCTTGAGAGTTAGCCTTAGCAATCCTCTTCTTCTTGTCAGCGATTCTAGCTCTCTTCCTCTGAAGGGTCAAGGGAGTCACAAGCCTCTGGATCTTGGGGGCTTTGCTCACTTCCTTACCTGTTTTACAAACCAAGTTTCAGAGACCATTGGTATTAATCACCAAAAAAAGTAAGTTTGAGATTAGGTTTTCAATCTTCTCTCACCTTTCTTGTTTGTGAATTTGCGGCGGTAGGTGTTGACGTACTTCCTGACATCATCCTCCTTAGTGAGGTTGAACAGTTTACGGATCTTGGAAGCTCTCTTGGGTCCCCTCATCCTTGGCTTCTCGGTGTCGGTAAGCCCGGGAAGATCCTTCTCACCCTTCTTGACAATGACAAGGTTAAGAACAGAGAGATCTTGGCTGACGATGCAACCACGAACAGACTTTCTTCTCCTCTCTCCAGTCCTCCTTCCGTGTCCTCTGAAGCAAGGCGTTCCTGCTCAATCAATACACACAATCTTGTTTAAATCCACATCAAAACAGACAAACCAATACAGATGTAAAGATGATTGATTTTACCTCTGTGAAGCAAAAGGCGAACACGGCCTGGAGTCAAAACTCCCTGCTTCATTGGGAAGCCTTGCTTGTCGCACCCACCCATGATCTTGAAAATGTATCCCTTGAACTCCTGCAAATAAAACAGTTGATTAAATTTGATCATTTTCTTTGAAATTATAAAATTAATAAGATAAGATGAAAATGAACCTCGCCCAAAGCATCTCCACTGACTTCTTGGGAGAGTCTCTTATCATAAAACGCACGGCTGCATTAACAAATGTTAAGCTCAATTAAACTAATATCCATCGAAAATAAAACCTAAACTAGAAAACAGACATGTTTTTGAGCAGACACGAAACATAGAATAAGATTCCAATGTAATAATATCACAATAACATCGTCAAATACCAATCAGAAGAAGAATAGTTCAGATAACCTATGTTAGTGTTCATGAATCGAGGAAGAAGATGAAGTCATAACAAACTTTCTACTTTGGATAAACGATAAAAGTGGTTACATGTGAGCTTATATAGTGAGCTTATTCACTGGTTTACAACTGAATATTAAACCAGACTAAACCAACACTAAACCAACAATTTGATTTACGGTTCTATACTCTAATAACCTATCGTGAAATCTACGAAGGTAAGAATGAAAATGAAACAGGGACTTACAGTTTCTGGTCATCGTCGATCTCGAGCTTCTTCTGGCAACCAGTGGTTGGATTCGCGACGTTAAACTGAAACACGGAAACATGAACACAATGAGCAGACAGAGAAAATCAATGAAACTATAAGACTATTCTTGCCGTCTCTACGTACCTTCATCTTCTCAGGTCGAGACTACAGCCACAAGAGAGAAAACGGCTTTGGCAATCGACGACGCTTAGGGTTTTCCAAAGCCCGCCCGCTATTTATACGATCAAATAAGGTTCGTTTGGTTTTTGTATTCTAATGGGCCATTTGAGGGCCTTTCTGGCCCACTTAAGTTTATGGTTATGTGCTCCTGAGATCTTCAAATTGTTACAAGGTTTTTAGTTATGGTTATAGTTGGGGTTACTAATATCAAATGATTTGGTTATGGGCTGAATGTTTTGGGGGTAAATGTTGCTTATGGCTTTTTCTATGAATACACTATTATTTTGTTAATTCACTATCATGGTGTTATAAGTTGAGAAGATTTAACTTTTTACATACATCATAACCAACAATGGATCATCAGAATCTTAGGAAATGTCTGGTTTTATTTTGGAGTTTAAGCATGTAATGAATCTCTCAGGGAAAAAAAGGAAGGAATATGAAAATTGTGCTAAATTTTGACTTCTATTGTTTGCTTCTTCACGGTTAGTATCTGGCATGCCTTGGCCTGAGGGTTATTGACACTTCGTTTATATATGAATTTAGATCTGTCTCAAGGAATTTTTCCCATAACTCTTGCAGATTTTTTGATCCATCTTCTCCTTCAAAATATGTCTCTTAGTTTTTAATTTAAAAAATTAAGAATCTTTTATATCTCTTATTTAAAAGATGTATTTTAGTTTTTTTTTTAGTTAAAAATTAAGAGATTGTATCTTATATTACGATAAAAACTCTATCATAAGAGACATGCATTAATCATGCTCTTAAAAACATTATTATCCCTGGTTCTTATGGGTGTTTCTTAGGGTAATTAGTAATTAAAAAAAATTAAGATAAGAAACGATTCTTAATTAGGGGAAGGAAGAGACGTCTCTTGTTGGACACGTGTTGATAGGAAAAGAAAATGGTGCTTTCCTCGACGAAGGAAACTCGCCTTCTTCCTCGTCGGACCACTGAAGCTCATCATCGGTTTCCTCTTCTTCTATGTCGCTAACGAAGTCAATTTTGCAACTAGGTTCGTCCTTGATTTCCGCAAAAGTGAGGAGGAGGCGTCCGTCTTGGCGCTTGGCGGAGAAGTTGTTGTGCGACGGCACAGAGACAGCCTCGAGAACCAGTCGGCTGTTTTCATCTCAATCTCTCTCGCATCGAAGAGGTATGTGTTAAAAGCTTGATTCTTTCTCTGTTTCTGCATGTGGGGTTTCAATGGAAGATTGATCAAAAAAGGACGTGACTTTGGCTTTATTTTGATGTTGTCGGTGGTGGGTTATGGAGATCGTTTTTTTGAGAAAATGTGCAAGTCTTGATCTTGGTGCGATTTGCTTGTTAAGATTTAGTTACATTGGCTCTCTGAATGCTCTCTGTTTGTTTGATTCTTAATGCTTATATATCAGTTTTTTTTTGGCTTTACAGAAACAAAGTGTTACTTGCAGACTTCTGGTTCTCAGGAGCTGACCATGGCGAGTTATTATCTCGCTCCTTTTTCAGTTGGAGTGAGTGGTTCTTGGTATCTCATGGGTTGATTACAACTTCCCAGCACTAGAGTCTCTTCGAGTTCTAGTGGTTGTGATCTTTCGGCTCTTCTTCAGGCTCGGTCTAGTAATGTGTGGTAGTGCAGTGGTCTATCAGCTCCGTGTTGTGTTCAGGTTCGATGGCGGCAGTAGTGAGTTCTTTGCTCAGTTGGGAGGCGATTTCAAGTGTTGTGTGGCGCTGTGTACAAGCCCGGCTTTGGTGTGATTGCAAGGCTTAGAGGTACGTATCCGAATCCTCCCCTGTTGGTTGTCTTGCGCTTCATAAACAGTGATGGTTACAAGCTCGGTGGAGATCATCGGAAACCAGCTACTCCGGAAACGACACGAGAATTCCCGGCATCCGAGGCAACAAGGAGAACCTCACCTTCTCGTGTTTTTCGTGGATGGTTGAGAACGGCAACCGATTCTAAAGGATTTCGAAAAACGGACTAGCGGGCGGGCGAAGCTAGTTTGTAATAGTTTGATTTTGGAAATTTTGTTCAAAACCAGTTTGTAACTGGATCCGAATCCCCGATTTCGGGTAGAATTAATATATAATATATAATTAAAAAAAAAGTGTTACTTGCAGCAGTTTGTGTTGTGTAATAAGATAGATTTGTTGTCAGCTTTGATACTTTTATGCCTTTTGATATCGAAAAAGGATTCAAGGGTCATTAAAGATGTTGTCTTTACTTGTTTCATTTCAACTGATACTTTTGTAATTGGATTTTTTTGCTAATTGAACATGTTAGCTTCTAACATTAGGTTAAAAGTTTTATAATTCGCTTAAACTCTCTGTTTTTCACTGATCAAACCTAGTTCGAGCTGTGAGTTGCATATATGATATTGATTCTCAGACGTTTTCTTGCACAGATGACAGTGTTTCTCAAACTCAAATAAGGTTCCTTTGGTTTTGTATTCTAATGGGCCATTTGAGGGCCTTTCTGGCCCACTTAAGTTTATGGTTATGTGCTCCTGAAATCTTCAAATTGTCACAAGGTTTTTAGTTATGGTTATAGTTGGGGTTACTAATATCAAGTGATTTGGTTATGGGCTGAATGTTTTGGGGGTAAATGTTGCTTATGGCTTTTTTAATGAATACACTATTATTTTGTTAACTAGGTGCTGACACCCCGCGCAAGCGCGGAGCTGGTTACTTTGGATATCGGTGGGGCGGTATGATTTACGGAATGTTGGTGTTGTTTAAGATTTGTGTAAATTAAAAAATAAAATTTATTGGAAATAAGACAACAAAATTGATCCTAGCTTTTGACGATTAACTCAAGTTAGAGACATCTCCCAAAACGGAAGGAAAATTCAAAAAGTATAATTAAAGTAAAATATAGAGAATGTGAAAAAGGCCTAAACATGAAACAGAGAGCGTGGAACAACGGAAAGGGAAAGAGAAGAAGATGAGGAAGCTTACGTCAAGTATATGAAATTAAAAAGATAGATATTGGGACAGCGCAGCACCAACTTATTTGGGGATCCATATCAAGTTATCAACTCTGTATATATCCGTTGTTTGAATAAATACTCAAAGTTTCAAACTACTTGCATTACAAAATTATTTTATTTTTTCAAAATACACATTGTTTGCAGTACTTGTTAGGGAGCTCAAGGAATAATAGCATATATTAAACCTACACTAATCTTCATCGCTAAGATCACACATTGTCTACATCCTCAACGTTAGGATATTCCAAGTAACACTTCTCCTCGTCTTCCTCGTCACGGGTTCCATCTTCATCTTGTAAACTCCAAGTAACCATCTTCCAAAACACAGCACTCCACTTCTCGTCCCTCTTCAGGCTTAGCGGTGGTCTGTGACAAAATCCAGCCGTTGGATTGAAACAGAGCTCTTATATTGGCTTTGTGGTTCATAAGAGTTTCAAGAATAGTGAAACTGGAAGCATCGTGGCGTGTGGCTCCCTTCTAAGGAGATCTTCCCCCTATGTGAAATAGTTTAACAAAACATAAAGATTAAAATAGTTTAACAAAACATAAATGAAGGTTGACGTTTTTACATTATGAAAAAGTAATTGTGGGTTTAAAATGTTTGGGCTCAAATTATGTTGGGCTCTATGTCAAAAACCTGATTTGAATTTAAAAACTGAAAATAAAAAAAAACGTTAGGTTATCTTTCTTTTTTTTTTTCTCCGTTGTTGGGACAGCATCACCTGTGGGATCCCTGGCCTGATTAGAGCTTAAGTTTGTGAGATTGGGGAGCGATAATAGTGTGATGCGTTATTGAAGAGGAGTTTACTTACATCAGTTAGGCTTCGTCCGCATCATTCCGTTGCCGTTGGTCCTCGGGTGCTTCGTCGTCGTCGAAATCTGCAAAAGAAAAGGTTTTAATTTGTTAAGTAAGATGTCTTTTATTTCTTTTAGATACGGTTGCTAAAAAACATAATTCATTCAGTTTTCATGTTTTGTTTGGAGATTGCAGGGTAGAAACCGTGGATCACAGAATCCTGTAAGAAAAACAGAGAAAAATCAATAGTTGTTCATAAAAAAACCCATAGACAAAACCAAAACAAAAACATGAAGACACGTTTCATATATGAACAAAGAATAAGCAAAGCAGAGTTAAAGTGATAAAAAAAATAAGTTAGAAACAATCATCACCAGTTCATCAAGGAGGAGAATGGTGATGCCCATAAACTCTCCATTCTTGTTAATGGTCCTGGAATCCTAGAATCGGATGAGCCGACCAATAATGGACTGAGTGGACCTTCCAAGGCGGAGAGAGTTGAAGGTGGAGTAGGGAACGGTGGCAATGGCGGCTGAAGCAGCTGGATAAGTCATTTTCGCGACGGATGTGAGAAAGTAAAGCGATCGGAAAACTGAGAAAGAAAAGTTTGAGACAAGATGGAGCTTTTACCTCGAGGGATTCTATATATATGAGAGCTCCGAAGGCGTTAGAGGAGAAGCTAAGCGTTTGGTAGGCGCAAAACGTGCGTAGAGCCTTAAAGATCGACCATAATAGCTGATTACCGGAAGGGGAATCGCAAGCGACGAAGGAGATGGTGAAGATGGCGGCTTCCCTAATCTTCTTAGCTTTGTCCGTATCACCACTTTGGGCAGATACAAAGCCTAATAAACAGAAAATCAATAAGCCCAAAGCCCACTTTTTGTCGAAGTCCATTCGTTACCCTTTAATTTAAAAAAAAAAAAGTGGGGTCCACAATGTTATATTAGTTTCTGAACTTCGTAATATATGTTAGTTTCGGCCATCAATGTACAAAGAATAACCTTTGGTGCAGTGGTATAATTATGGGTGTTTATATATCAATAACCTGGGTTCGAGCTACAGATTTGACACTTTTCACACTTTTTAAAAGTGGGACCCACAGACTGCTGACGTGTCGTATCAGGAGGAGAGAAACTCTCCTATTATATAATAGATTCACTATCATGGTGTTGTAAGTTGAGAAGATTTAACATTTTACATACATCATAACCAACAATGATCATCAGAATCTGAGGAAATGTCTGGTTTTATTTTGTAGTTTAAATTGTTTGCTTCTTCACGGTTAGTATCTGGCATGCCTTGGCCTAAGGTGAGAGGGTTATTGACACTGTCACTTCGTTTATATATGAATTTAGATCTGTCAGAAGGGATTTTTCCCATAATTCTTGCAGGTTTATTTGATCTCTGTTCTCCTCAAGAAATGAAACAAAAATTCCCCCAAATGCTATAGCCACAAACCATGACGGCAGCTAGATAAAGCATTTCCACTGACTTCTTGGGAGAATCTCTTATTGTTGCTGCATCACCAAATGTCGAACTCAATAATTAATATGCACAGATCATAAAACCTAACTAGAACATGTTATTGAGCGCAGATACGAAACTTAGGTATTGTTTATATTGAAAAAAAAAAAAAAAACATAGAATGAAGAAGATTCCAATGACAAGTTTCTGTTCACGATAGGGATGTGATGTAATTCATACATGGACTGTACCTAATCTCATGGTTAGGTATAAATCAACATACATAGTAAATCTGGTAAGGAGAATAATGGGATATATTTCTTGACAGATTTACTTTATATTAATTGATGCAAGCAGAATTTAGTTATTTTAGTTTAATATCGGAAAACTTTGATATATATAAAGGTTAGTTTTCTAAACAAATGTTTTATCTGACATAGAGTAGGGGTTGACGTTCAGGTATCCATTCGGGTTCAGTTCGAGTCTATTTGAGTTTCGGATTTTCAGGGTCAAAAATTTCAATTCCATTCGGGTATTTTTAAAATTTGGTTCGGGTTCGGTTCGGATCTTTGCGGGTTTGGTTTGGGTTCGGGTTATTTAAATAGCTTTTAAAATTTTAAAATTCATTATATACATTAAATTTCTCAAAATCTATAAATAAAATAATATACTACATATATATTTGAATAATATATGTAAAAATACCTAAATGTAACATATAAATTGGTTCGGTTTGAATATTTTGGTAGCGAATCAATAGATATTTCAAGTATTTTTGAGTTTTGAGTATATTTTAGCTATTTTAGATATTTACTTTTAACTATTTGTATATATTTTAAAATATTTTAGACAACTTATAAGTATCTTATATATTTTGGATGTTTTTAATATACATTAAATCTAGAAATAGTTAATATGTTAGGTATATAAATATATTTTGGATACATTCGGGTAACCGAGTTACTTCGGTTTCGGGTCGTATTCGGTTTTGGTTCTCTAAATACCAAAATTTTGAACCCGTTTGGATATTTAATCAATTTTAGTTCAGGTTCGATACTATTTTTTGCATCGGATTCGGTTCGGTTCTTCGGATTCGGTTTTTTTTCCAGCCCTAATATGAAGTGTGATTGGTTATCAATTAGAGTAAAAGGGTGGGAAAATACGGTGAAAATGAGATGTATAGAAAATAATAAAGTTGAAATAAATTTTTCATTTTATTAATAGTTAGGTAAGATTTACTCTATTTTTACTGTTTTCTCACTTTTTAAAGTAAATGAGATGAAATCTATTTCACTTGATTGGACGAAATTAAAGTAAATTTGCCGAAATAATTTTCCACCCATTTTTATTTTCTCTAACTCTATCGTACAGTCATACCCATAATAATAATACACAGAAAGGGGTCCAAAAAGATAAGCTGACATCCAAAAGAAGATAGCATGATTATGAGGAGGTTCTTAGGATGGGGTTTTTAGCGGAATATAAAAAATCGTCTTTTAATTTTAACTAAAAAAGCTAAGAATCGTCTCTTAAAACTCTTATTTAATAGCTAGTTTTTAGCTTTTTAGTTAAAAATTAAAAGATAAGTTCTTATATTACGCTAAAAATCTCACTTTAAAAACCTTCCAATAATCACACTATCCTTCTTGGAGAGAATGCTTTTGTTAATTCCCATGAAAAAAGATAAGCTGAGAATCCCAAAAATATCATATCCTTCTTCCACGTGTAGATAATGCTTTTGTTAAAATGGCAGATGAAGTCGATCGAAGATTAGATGCGGCTTTGGATGAGGCTTTCGATGAATATTTTGAAGATACCTACACCAACATCGTAAAGAACCAAAAAAGGAAACATAGGAAACGTGCATATGTCGAACGAAACCGAGAAGAGGGTCATACCCGTCTATGGAATGACTACTTCAGTGATAATCCAACATTTCCGCCTCATTTATTCAAACGTCGTTTCCGCATGAACAAACCAGTATTCATGCGTCTTGTCAATTGTCTCTCAGAAACTTTTCCATTCTTTCAACATAGAAGAGATGCTATCGGAAGATTAGGTCTATCTCCACTACAAAAGTGTACGGCAGCACTTCGTATGCTTGCTTATGGCTGTGTCGCTGACGCCGTTGATGAATATCTCCGACTTGGTGAAACCACATCACTTTCATGTTTAACCAATTTCACAGAAGGGGTAATCCAGTTATTTGGAGATGAGTATCTACGAAGGTCCAATCCAGAGGATCTTCAACGACTGCTCGATATTGGAGAGATACGCGGGTTTCCTGGGATGATAGGCAGCATCGACTGTATGCATTGGGAATGGAAAAATTGTCCAACCGCCTGGAAAGGACAATACACCCGTGGATCAGGAAAGCCACCAATTGTCTTGGAAGATGTAGCTTCACAAGATTTTTGGATATGACACGCTTTTCTTGGTCCTCCAGATACATTAAACGATATTAACGTCCTCGATCGATCTCCTGTTTTTGATGACATTTTCGAAGGTAGAGCTCCAAGGGTACAATACCAGGTCAACGGACACCATTATGGTTTGCCTTACTACCTCACAGACAGTATATATCAAAGATGGTCAACATTTATCCAATCTATCTCAAACCCTCAAAGTCCAGAAGAACAGTTATTTGCTAAAGTACAAGAGTCAACCCGAAAAGACGTGGAGCGTGCTTTTGGAGTATTGCAAGCACGATTTGCAATAGTCAAAAACCCGGCTATTTTGTGGGACAAGAGACAAATCGGGATGGTTATGCGAACATGTATCATACTGCACAATATGATCGTAGAAAATGAACGCAATGGATATACTCAGTGTGATATATCAGAGTTTGAAGAAGGTGAATCGAGTAGAACTTCAGAGGTGGATATGTCATATGCTCGCAAGCCTTCAAATCTTCGTGCAATGCTTGAAATTCGTAGCCAAGTTCGTGACCAACATATACATGAACAACTTAAATTTGATTTGATTCAAAATATTTGGAACAAATTTGGTAATGATGAAAATGTTTAATTGTTGTATGTTTTTTTTTTGTGTTTCAATAAAAATAACATTTTCAAATTTTCTCGTTTAAATTTTTTTTTTTTAAGGATTCCAAAACGGATAACACCATTGGACCAACATTTCTGATTAGAGTCCTTAACTATTCAAAAAAAAAGAAATTAAATTAATGCTAAGGACTATGGTGGGTAACACAATTGGAGGTGCTCTTAGGATAACGTTTGGGCCAACGGTCACCAAACCAAATGTTCCTACACATGGGTTTTGAGATTTCTCCCTATAAAAGAACACGAAAATATAAATATTAAACACACGATTCTTCCCATCTCTACCTTTGTTTATCTACCTTCTTCAAAATTTCAAGCAAATAAAACCATCTTCAAGAGCCCTTAACCACTTACTGTATACAGCGTGACGAAGAAATGATGACCATGCAAGCGTGGAAGATCGCTACCAATTTGGCTTTCCCCATGGTTTTCAAAGCTGCGTTGGAGCTTGGCGTCTTCGACACGATTGCTGCCATGGGCAATGGTGCATGGCTCTCATCTTCGGAGATAGCTTCTGGTCTCCAAACCAAGCCCACCAACCCAGAGGCGCCTATGTTACTAGACCGGATGTTACAGTTACTTGTCAGCCATTCGATCTTGAAATGCCGTACAGTCGAAACTGGAGAAAACGATCTAACCGGGAAGACCCGAAGGATATATGCAGCTGAACCGGTTTGCACGCTTTTTTTAACCCGTGGTGACGACTCGGGTACTCTCATGTCCCTCTTCATGTTGCTCAATAGCCAAGTATTTTTCAAGACATGGTACGTACGTACTCCATTATTTGCGAATAAGCCGAATAAATGGCTGATCCTCATCAACTATACCTAGCCTTCTAATTAATCAAAATTACGATAAAATAATCTATATACACACGTTCTAGTTTCAATGAACAATTGGAGACACTTATTTTTGCATAGGGATAATCTGAAGGGTGTGATACAAGAAGGAAAAGATGCGTTTAGTTCAGCTCATGGCATGCCATTATTCGAATACATCGGTTTGGATGAGCAATTCGCTGGTATGCTTAACCATGCAATGGCAGAATCTTCTACCATCATTATGAAGAAAATTTTAGCAGTTTACAGAGGATTCGAAGATGTAAATACTTTGGTGGATATTGGAGGAGGACTTGGTACCGTACTAAACCTTGTCACTTCCAAGTATCCTCAAATTAAGGGTATCAATTTCGATTTAACCATGGTTTTAGCCAATGCTCCTTCTTATCCAGGTACAGTACTAGTTGATTAATTTAACAAGTTGGATACTGAAAATGTTTTATTCCGACAATAAGTTTATTTTCTATTTAATTTATCTTACAAAAATCGCTATAGGAGTGGAGCATGTACCCGGAGATATGTCTATAGAAGTTCCAAAAGGAGATGCTATCCTCATGAAAGTAAGTTATATATACACTGCAACTGAATGTATAAATTACATGTTAACATATATAGAATTTCATGGTTAAACCATGATTTACGAACTAAGATGGATAAATTAATGGCAGCGGGTATTACATGACTGGACAGACCAAGACTGTGTAAAGATTCTAAAGAACTGTTGGAAGAGTCTTCCAGAAAAAGGAAAAGTAATAATAGTAGACATCGTTACACCAATAGAACCAAAGAATGGTGACGTTTTCTCGAACATTGTTTTCAGCATGGATATGTTGATGTTAACACAATGTTCGGGTGGTAAAGAGAGGTCTCTCTCTCAGTTTGAAGCTTTAGCTTCAGCGTCAGGTTTTCTTACTTGTGAAATCATTTGTCTTGCGTATGCATATTCTGTTATCGAAATGCATAAATAGATTCAAAGTTTACAAAGATAAATGGGTTGTGTGTTTGGAGATTATGAACTTAAATTAAGTCTCCAATGGGTTTTTAATTGTTTGTAATAAGGATTTGCTGTATTGATTGTTTGTCTTTCATTCAAGATTGTGTTTCTTGTTTAATGTTCTGATCAATATTTTGATAAAAGCATGGTATGAAACTCAATAACACGAGCGATACAAGTCAAGAAACAAACAACAAGAGGAATTGATATACATGTAATCGATGACTAGGAAGAAGAGAGAGTTTTGTTTCAACTAAAACACAATAGAAAATCAAGTAACTCACACACGATCATCCATACTGGGAAAGCCGATCAAGACTTCCTGGTTGCTATTCGTCTCTTGTCGCAGGATCCATTCCGGTCGACGGGCTATCAGCAAAATATTCTGGATGCTTCACATTCACACCATACTGCCAAACCGAATTTAATCTTTGGTTAGCTATCCACTGCTAGTTAAGATGAGATGGAGTAACCTTACTGCCTGAGCTACTGCAACCCACAATACCGGAACTAGTTGGGCATGCTTCTAAAACCTTTTCTATGTTGATTATGTGATACTGTATTACTTCTATGTCATTTCTACCTTTTACAGCTTCACTAGACACAAGCCATCTACATTTTCTTTACATTGTCTCTGGGTCAAAGTCACCACTAGAAACATGAACTTAGAGAAGAAGAATTATTTACCTCACGCAGAGCTTTTGAGAGGTCTTCCATTGTCAATACCAAACGCTTATCCTGTTTAAAAAATAAATTAATATTCATGACATGATCGAAAGTCGAAAGTCGAAACAACAAAAACGAAAATGAGCAAGATGTTACCTTTTGTTGTTTTTTGTCTTTGACAACTGGTGCTGGTCTAGCCCTGCAGTGCCTGTTTATAACTTATTTAATTTGAATTACTGAGAACCTTAAGTCAATACGTTCATTGGAAAATATAGGTTATACAAGGGCCGCTTCAATTGGTCCAAGTTAACTATGAAAAAGGGTATTAAAAGCTTTTGGAGAATGGAACGAAAACTTACTGAAGAGCATCGCTTGCAACATCTGCAACAAACTTTTGTGTAGCCACAGCAACTAGCCTTATTCTGTTAAACCAGTAAACAAAACTATAAGCACGAACTGGCAAGAATATATACAGAGAAAAGATTATGAAAGAGGATAAAAACCGGACATCTCAAAATCCCAATGCTAAGTCGAAAAACAAAACATGAACCCCATCATTCTTCCGTACATACAATCGGATGTTAAAATATAATCAAAGTGCCAATCTTTTCCACTCGTAGACAAACTTGGAATTCAAGATCATACCATTTCCACAGGAAAAGTATATAAGGAAAAACTAAAATCCAACATGGAAGAGTATTATTTTCCAGGCCCGACGTAAACCTCAACCACAAATCACAAACCTAGAACATCTGAGATGATTCTAACCAATACATCTGATTAAACTGCCATTCGAAACTCAAAACATGAAGATATAGCAACTAAGCTGGTACCACACAAAACAAGACGGAAATACCTACAATCGTACGTCGGGGCACTGAAACCCACTCTTAGCCAAGTAGTGCTCCACTAGATCATCAGGAATCTGAAAGAAAGTAACAAATCCAAAGCTCAATCAACACCCAGGGTTCAACCATTGGAGAGAGCCTGAAAATTTTCTAAACAGCAAAAAAGTTGGAAATTTACAGTAGGAGTATAATCCATGAGAGAGGCAAGGAACTCAGTAAGAGCAGCATCATCTTCATGCTTTGCCTCACCAGATTGTTGGCCGTGATTCATCTCTCCCACCAAGTTGTGTACTTAAGCCCAAGTTCTTCCTCAACACACCTTGAAGTAAAAAGTTTTATTTTTTTTTTAAATTCAAAACATTAATACAGAACCTCTGAACTTGCTTAAAGATCGGATTAAGATATGGGAAATCAACATTGTGATGACACAATAATACAAAAAAAAAAATACTGATCATCGTGTTCAAATTGTGATCTACTAACTCTCTATCACAGATTCTTTTACTCTTACGAAGCTATAGTTGGTAAGAGACGAACTAATCCTGATCATCGTGTTCCAAAATTCATCACCGAGTTTTGAAGCACAGCAATAAGAGAGCCTTTCAGGAGCATAAGATCGAAATTCGATACTACCCAACGGAGAATACAAGATTGAGCTGAAGAGATAAATAAAACTACTGAAACTGAGCGAGATTGCGAACCTGAACGAAGCTGTAACGTGAATTGAGCTGAGACGAAGGAGGAGAAATTTTCCGACGGAGTTTGGCCGGAGAAGAAGGGATCGGAGAGTCGAGCAATTGAGTCCCCGTTGAAACCCTAAATCCCCGACTGTTCCAGCTTCCAGCTCGTATCCATCTCCACCTGTTGGATTTTTTAACAACCGTGAACTCTTGATTTGGGCTAATGGGCCTTGACATTATAACTAAGCCCATTTAACCTCTCCGTTGGTATTTGCATGATAATATTCCCCGGAGGATAATTATCCATCTGTTTTCATCTTCCCATCAAATCAATTCCCATTTCCCACATTTATAAAAATATATATCCAAAATATTTGAGGTTAGTGTTCTTTAATCTGCATAATGGTTTTTTGGTTGGGCTCGGAGACAAAGAATATGACGATGAAAGCACTCAAAGCCACCATCTAGACCGAATATATAATGACTACAGTCCTACGAAAGCACTTTTTGTTCTCTTTTGTCTTGTTGCATAGAAGTGAAAAACAGAGAAATTATACTATTAAGGGTGGTTTTATTCTACGAGAGGCAGGTGGTAAATCAATGAAGGTATACACTATTCTCTCACCAAAAAAAATGTAGATACTTCATTCAAAAAAACGTGAGTGCAAGTATTAAATTTCCTTTCCGTAATTAACATAGGGATAATTTGCTTAAAACCAAAAAAAAACTTATGATATTAGCTAGAACAGTAAAACTTGTAGTTTTGTTGGCATAATGGGTGATATGTAATGACGAAATTAGTATCAAAAGTTTCGGATAGAACTTGTGTCCTATAGAAAAGTACAATTAATAGGTTAGCTGGGAATATTTTATTAGATTTACCGATATTTGGCAAAGATTTAGTATATATTTGGTTATATTAAACAAAAATACTTGTTTTCTCTCTCATTATCATTGTTTCTTTCTTCATCTTCTTCTTCTATTTTTTTTTTTACATTTGCCTGATGAATCTAAACAAAATTAAAAAAAAAATTGTGAATTCTGAACAATTTCATGAGTTCATAAGTTTCTCTGCTTATTTCTTTAGGAATTCATGAGTTGCGAACAACCAAAAAAGATCATGAATTTTCTTGCTTCTTTTTTCCATTTTCTTCCTCTACATAAACACTTGAGCGCATCCAACCATTCATCATCATTATCACAGTCCCGAACAAGATTAAGAGTTCTCTATACCAGAGTTCATTCTCTATCGTACAAAAAATTCTTCGGGTCATTTTTCCAACAATCAAGACGGTACCGTCACAGAATTAGCTGGCTGTATCAAAGAGCTATGCTATGATAATATGATAATTAGACGAGTACAATATATAATGGATGTATATATTAAATCTTAGCTTGTGTATAGAGGAGTTTATCCGGTTATAAATTATTCAAATATATTATTCTTGAAATGATGGTTATTTACATTTTAGCTTAGCCATACACATTAAAATATTGATTTGCTTCAGTGACGCAATGTGAACTAAAACAAAGATCATAGTTAGTTTTCTTATACTGAGTTCAAACAGGTTTGCTTAATCTTGATTTGCTTAATCTTGATTTGCTTAATCTTGTAAAACAGGTTTAGAGATGAGCTTGAGGAGGTCCAACTAGCTAATTCGTATTGAAAATGTTAAACTCATATATTGATGATAGTTACAGTAAGTTAAAAATTTATAATATGATATATCAAAGAGTTATGCTATGATAATATGATAATTACATGGCTACAATATAGCATGGATGTATATATTAAATCTTAGCTTGTGTATAGAGGAGTTTAGCCGGTATAGATGATTCAAATATATTATTCTTGAAAATGATGGTTATTTGCATTTTAGCTTAGCCATACATATTTAATTGAAATGAAAGGTTTTAGCCTATCTTTTTTATTAGTTGAAGTAGTGGATGGCTACAATATATCATGGACATATAAATTAAATCTTAGATTGCATAGACCATATATATTTAGCCGGTTACAAAAGGATTCAAATATATCATTCCTAAAAGTGGTGGCAATCTGACTTAGCCATAGATATAAAGTGATAGACAATATTTTATTTGCCAACACGGATAACAACTTGAGAATACAAACTCAGGGACATTTAACAATCTACATATGAACAATATACATAACAAGAGTCTAATAGTAAAATAGAGAATGGTAGATGACACATAGAATTACTATTAGGAGTAAAAATAATGTGTTTTTTTTAAACATAATATTAGTTTCAACAAAAGGAAATAAAAAATACTTAAAAATGTTGTTAACCGGATAAAATAGGCAAACCCGAGCTAAACATAATTTTATCCCGCAAGAAGAAAGGTTAGGCGTCTAAATGACTCAGTATCACCAAAACTTGTTTTAAGTTAGGCTATGGACAACTAATTTTATATTTGCATTGCTAACACATTATTTACGTTATATGAAATATAATAGTAGCATATCAATATAAAATTAGTTAAATGACTTATTATAAGATATGCTGATTACATGTTAGTTATATGAAGTTTAACATTCAAATTAGAAATATCATTTGTAATTGTATTAGAAAAACATATAACTAATTGCAAATGTTATACTACATGGTAGTGTAAGCCGGCTAAAAACATTATGTGTCTTTTTAAAAGATAGTATTAGCTTTAACAAAACAAAACAAAACACAAAATACTTGAAAATGTTATTTACCGGATAAAACAAGCAAATGGCAGCTGAAAATAGTATTAGCTCGCAAAAATACAAGTTAGACGTCTAACAATGACTTAGTTTTAACTTATGCTGTATATGAGACTTGCTATTAATTTTGAATAAAATTTTGCATTATTAACATATTCAAGATTAATAGCAAGTAGATAAATAAGTTGTTATCTGTTATTAAATAAGTTAACCATTCAACAACAAATCTCAAAAATCTAAATTCAATGATACATGGAGAAATATTATCAAATTGTTATAGTGTTGTTAGATATGTTAATAGGTTAAGGTACATTCTTATAACAACTTCTTACATCCTCGTCATATTCCCTCACAACAACCACAACGTATTCTAGATATACACCATTGTTTTCCACAACTTCGGTTTTTGCTTTACAGTTGCTAGGTTTCAAAATTGCCGTTTCACACATCAATATTACATTCTCCATCTTAACGTCTTTCATCCTCGTCAGACAAAACAATTGCGGATCTTCAGTCGCCTCATATAATGCATCTAACTTTTACATATATAGAGGTGTATTGTTAGAGTTAAAAATAGCAGTTACTCAAAAAGTTATCCAAGTAATATTTTTGATAACGGATTTAGTGTATAAAATTTTGAAACTATTTACCTTAGCCTTGGTTTCAATCTCTCTTGCATGACCAGAGATCATGCTTAGTTTCGCAGATGAATTCTTTGGTGTGTCGTCATCTTCATCGGCATCCTCTGACTTGGCGAAAAAAATTCCAAGACGCTATCTGGATCAATTAGGTAACTTCATGCAGTTCAAGCCAGTCAGGTATGCGAATTCTCAAAGTGAAAATCTTACTAGTTTTCCGGCAAAAAAGAACCACACCTCATGTTTCTTCGCGACCTTTAGCTGCTTGAAAATGATGAATTGACCAAATCGTTCTGAGAAAGAGGGCTTTTCAGGTATCTCAATTAGTTTGCCAAAGGGGAGGATCTATTGGTATCTACTTGGTGTTCGTCTTGTTCTATTTGGTGTCTTAAGATAGAGAATCTAGGACTTGTTTGATGGATTGGAGATGTTTTTGAGAGGAGAGAGGTTGGGAGACTTTTTGGATTGGTTGGGATATGATGGAATAAAGAAAAAAGCTGAAATTTTAGAATTTTAAAATAGTAAACAAGACAAGGGTTCTAATTTTGGTCTTACAAATCTTGTTACAAATCCTATCGTATCTTTGGGATATATTTTGCCTATACACACCGAATATGAAGTATATGGGTATCAGTGTCCTCCATAATTATCAACAGTGTCTGAAATGTGGGCTTTTGGCAGTGTGCTAAATAGCGGATAGATGGTTGGTAGGCATCCTAATTTCCCATTAATATAACCATGATATTTAATTGTACTGTAAATACACAATAATTGTTGGAAATACAACATTTTTGCTTAGTCTAAACAATATAAAATGATGTAGCATGCAAAAATGATGTAGCATGCAAAAAAAAAAAAGATGATGTAGCATGCAAAAATCAGCATCGCATTTACATTGCAGGACAGTTAATATGTCTGAAACCTATAAAGATTTTAACTGGCCTGCTAATATAGTACACTAACGTATCCTTTATTCCTTTAACAATTTGTTTGCTATATTAGATGATCAATAAAAAAATATTAATTGACTAACCGTTTAAGTACATCAATTTCTTCACGTGATTAGCAATTACCCTGATTGTTATATAGTTACATGTTTTTCAGAATACTTCATAACTTAGATGAAGTTTTTAATAACAAAATAATATGTTTATGTAGTTTGGCAATGTTTTCAAACTTCCAATACTATAAACAATATTTAGTTTCTTTAGCATCCTACAAAAGTCTTAGACCATGATTAATAGGAGATTTTTAGGGGTGAGATTCTTATCGTAATTTAAAAACCGATTCTTAAATTTAACAAAGAAAAAGTTTAAGAACCCCACCCCTAAGAACCCCCATTAATCATGATCTTAGTATTTAGTTGTTTTCGTAGTTTATTTGTAACTAGGTTAAGATCCGTGCTTTGCACGGGATGAACATTATATATAAAAATTATTTTATGTATTAAAGATTTTTACATATTATGAAATAACATATATATATATATATATATATATATTGAATCATTAAAAGTCAGTAACTATTAAATATATAATAAAATTGGTACGAACATATAAATCAATTTTATTAATCCAAAGAATGTTTTTTTAATTTGATAGGATATGTAATTAAATTTAAACGATACTAACATATATAGTATATTTTAGTGTATTTTAATATTAATGTCTACTAAATGATGATTTCTACTCATATAGTTTTTTTGAACATTTGTATCTTTTATAGAATTTTTTTTTTAAATTACTACTGATAATGAAATTTTCATTGTGGTATTAATAGTTTTAGTAATTTATATATTTTTTAAAAAAATAAGTTGTCATTGTTTGTTCAAAACTTTTATCAAAAAAAAATTGTTCAATTTGAGACTTTTGACAGTTTTAGCAATTTATAGTCGTTTTTAAAATTCAAAATATAACATATACAGAAAAATCTAAAATTTTATTATATGGTTATTGTGGTTGTTTAATTGATTTAATAGTTTAAAATTAAAAAAAATATGATAGAAGATATACTAATTTTTACCAAATTTTTATTATTTAAAATCATTAATTGTCGTATATACGTTAGCCACATTAGGCAATTTTGTAAATTTTATTTAAGGAAATAATAATGTACATTAATAATGAATTTATTGTTAGTTTAATAAAAACTTATTATATAATTAGATGAACCAACATATTTCTTTAATGATTCTAAGAATCATCTTATTGATGACATATGACTATAAAAAAAATAAAAGTTGCAATGTTTTTCTAGTAATATACAGGGGATAACCCCGGCTACTAAAGAAGAACTATAATGGCTCGTGGCCTACCACCAACTATAGATATATTGGTATTACTTTGGAATCTAAAACGAATGTTTAAATAATAATAAGAAAATCAAATCAAATCAAATCAGGAAGAGGCAAAACATAGTGGCCTATCAAATCTGATTATTAAGACGAGGCGAATGAGCACTGCAAACGAAGCAATGTTCATATGATCTAAATGGAATATCCAATATTGATTCCTCACTTCAGTTTTAATCAGTAAATTTTCTTTAGTTTTACACGTTTACTTATCGCCTGTAAGTGAAGAATAAAAAGGCCTACCAGACAAAAACTAGTACTTAAAATCTAAAACGGCAGAAGATAAATTTTGCAAGTAGTTTTTTTTTTTTTTTGTCAGCAACAAGTAGTTTTTTTTCTTTTGCAAGTAAAATTAGAGTTCCCCTTTGTTTGTTTTGCAAATCCATTTTTATACTGTGAAATATTTTGTTAATGACAAACCGGGCATGAAAAACTGCAGTTTTAGAAAAGCTATATATAATTCTCCGATAGCGGATTTAACAAGTTAACATGGTAGTTTTAAACATTTTAAATTGTCGTGTTTGAATTTACTAGAAAATTAGTTTCAAAAATAAACTCTTGCAAGATAAAATATGAATATGATATATTATGAATTTGTAGTACTTTTTATAAATGTAATTTCTAGTACTTCTAAATAAACTAGAGTAAGTTCTCGCGTGGATTTTTGTTTTGTTTTTTTTGGATAAAATGGCATTTAGATTGTTTTTTTAAATTCAAAAATAACACTAAGATCAAATCAAGTAATCTTTGTATACAATAGTAGTTAAATCAAAAGCTGTGGCTCATGTATTGCTGTAGGGTTACTACTTTAGACTTCCTCTTTTTATAATCCGTCTTTATAAAAAGGAATCCATCTTAAAAAAATCCGTCTTTATAAAATTTATAGTGCATAGTTTTGAAAATTTAGTGCATAGTTCCTTATCTAGAGAAGAAGAGAAGTTTGTACGTCACCAAACACCACTAACACTCAAGTTGCGAATAATTTCATCGGCTTATTTAAATAATTTATGTTTTCCCTTCCATTTTAATACTTTATCTTTGTCTCTAATCCTCAATTAACTAACTAAGTATAAAGTTGGAATATTAACAGCATTGCTAGTAATCGTATATTTATGTGTGGATGCTATCTGACAAGAGTTTTCTTTGGTGATTGGCCGACTTCGCCAACAATTTCTATTATAGTTGAAATGTACTTAAATCATTTTAAAGCTATGAAAGTCACTAACAAGAAAAAAAAGGCCGTTCGAGTACAATTTTGGAATCCGATTATCTACCGAAACTGCAATTAAATTAGAAAAAGGTTGGCATGCTACATCCCCTATATATTATTTGAAAAGCATTACAACTTTTTTTTGTACCCACATGTCATCACTAGAATGATTCTTAAAATCATTAGAGAAATATGTTGGTTCATCTAATTATATAATAAGTTTTTTATTAAACTAACAATAAATTCATCATTAATGTACTTTATTATTTCCTTAAATAAAATTTACGGAATTGCCTAATGTAGCTAAAGTATATATGGAAATTAATGATTTTGAATAATAAAGATTTGATATAAAAATAGTGTATCTTCTATCATATTTGTTTAATTTTAAACTATTAAATAAATTAAACAACCACAATAACCGTATAATAAAAATTTAGATTTTTATGTATATGTTATATTTTGAATTTTTACAAACGGCTATAAATTACTAAAACTGTTAAAAGTCTCACATTCAAATTTTACGATCCATGGTTTAAAATTTTTGTTATGACAAAACACAAATGATTACAAAAATTATATAAGTAAAAAATCTAATTTAATTAATTATTAAGATTAATATATATATCGTTTAAATTAAACAATAAACCATATAAAATACAATATTTTAGTTTCAAAATTTACTTTGAATAATTTTTTGATAAAAGTTTTGAACGATCATTGACAACTTATTTTTTTTTAAATGATAAATTACTAAAACTATTAATCTCACAATGAAAATTTTGTTATCAGTAATTTAAATTTAAAGGGAGGTACTTTGCTAACAAAGAATTCCTTGATTGTGGGAAGGGTTACAGACCATCGTACGCCTGACGTAGTATATTGTTTGGGAAGGAATTTTTGTGCAAAGGTTTGATCAGGTCCATTGGGAATGGTAGGTCAACGTACGTATGGACGGAAAAATGGATTATGGATGACTTTCCTCGCAGGCCGGTCAATAAAGAAGTTTTGTGTGAGATCAATCTCAAAGTCTCGGCGTTGATTCAAAAGGGAGGGCAATGAGATGTAGGAAAGTTGAACAATACCTTTTCTGTCAATGAAGTGCAAAGAATCTTACAACTTCCGGTAGGCGAAGCTCCTGATAGAGACATCTGGGCGTACACGCCGAATGGAGCTTACACAGTGAAAAGTGGTTATCAGTTGGCTTCACATGCTAAATAATCACAGGCCATACAAACGGGGTTGAGAAATCCAGGTTTACTTGAACTAAAGAAGAATATTTGGAAGATTCCCACCTTACCAAAAATTCAAAGTTTTCTCTGGAGAGCAGCATCAGGTGCGTTAGCAGTGGCTGAAAGGTTGAATACTCGAGGAATGCATCTGGATCCTCTCTGTAAACTGTGTATGACGGGTACTGAATCGATTGAACACGTGCTGTTCAAATGTGATATTGTTTAGGAGGCATGGGACATTGCAGGGTTTCCTCCCATTGTGCAGTTGGCAAATCGTAGTCTGGTGGAACTGATGTCTCTTTCTATACAAAGAATGGGGGATGATAACCTTTCGTTACTTCAAAGGAGAGCAATTCCTTGGCTACTTTGGACTATTTGGAAAAATCGAAACACTATCTTGTATGCTGATACACAGATCACGTTGATCACACAACTGCAACAGGCAAACGAGGAAGCTCGTCTCTGGCATGAGCTTAATGACGCCAAGCAGAGTATTGAGGTGGAGGGTGGTTTAGGTAATGAACACAAGAGATGGGAACCTCCTTTATCTGGTTTTCGTAAATGCAATATTCATGCGAATTGGAGGAATGCGAAGCTTCATAGTGGTGCTGCTTTCATCACACGGGATTATAGTGGCAATGTACTACATCATGCCAGAGAGGCCCTCACGTTTTCTCCTAATAGACTAACGGCTGAGCTTCGGTGCTTGGAATGGGCGCTAAGAAGTATGAAAGACCTGGCTTACCAAGATATTGTGATTGGTTCTGATTCTCATGATCTCATTGATGCTGTGATGCAACCATTGAAATGGCCGCGCTTCAGAATCTTATTACAGAAGATCAAGTCGCTATGCGCAACATTTTCTTCTGTAGCTTTCGAGACAGAGTCTATTGGTTCCAACAAGATTGTGCGTGAAATTGCAAAAAGTGTGCTTCGTGATGGCATGTTTCAATCTTATCTGGCATTAGGAGGACCAGCTTGGCTTCATCATCTGATTAATAGAGAGGCGACTCTTGTTAGCTCGTAGATCTTTTTAAGGTTGAGCTATTTATGTTGTTGTAGTTTGTTTCTTTCTGTATCCAAACTCCTTTGTGATATGATCATCATATCTTTGCAGTCGTTAAAAAAAAAAGATACAAATGATCAAAAAAACTATATGAATAGAAATCATCATTTAATAGACATTAATATTAAAAATATACTAAAATATATTATCTATGTTAGTATCATTTAAATTTAATAACATATCCTATCAAATATTAAAAAAAAAATTTGGATTGATAAAATTGATTTATATGTTCGCACCAATTTAATTATATATTTAATAGTTATTGACTTTTAATTATTTAATATATATTAATTATTTCATAATATGTAAAAATATTTGATACATAAAATAATTTATATAATATTGATTCCGCGCAAGACTCAGATCTTAACCTAGTTCTATATAAATAGAAATATGTGGAGTATTTCGAATCCAAGTGGCCTTTGCTTCATACGAAATTTGCCTTTAGTAAATAAAAAAAAAACATACGATCTTAAATAATAACCGAGTTACAGGTTTCGGATTAATGTCTTTATTTTTTATCCTACTCTAACAATCATTATATTTACTTATATGATAATCATCGTTTTGCGGCCAAATCAACATGCTATGAGTAGTAACAAAGCTTGTTAATTAGTGATTTTGTAATATCGTTACAAATACCATGAGATTTGACTGAAGCTATAGCAACAAAAAGGTTTCCTATAAAATTAATTTCTGGTGGATCTATCATCTAAACAAATCTTCGTTTTGATTTTAAGTAATTTAATTCCAAATTTTTATTATGCTAATAATGTTTTTTTAATCAGTTTTTTTAATTGCGATTGATTTTCTACTCAACATCAATTGAACTTGGCATAGAGAGATACCTAGTGTTTAGTGTGTAACATTTATTTAATCATTGTTCATGTTATTTGAATTTTTTTGACTAAATTTATTTGAATTTTAGACGTTCATTTTATTCATGTACGAGAGATTAGAGTTAGGGTTAGTGAAGATACGTACTAAACGATGTGGTGATTGTCCGTGCAGAAGAAAATGTACTACACTCTACTGCTAAAAGGTACAACTGTCCAAATGGAAGCTGACGAGGTGTAGGGCACAAAGAAATAATACAATATTATTCTCTGATTTGTAATGATGATTTGATGGAATGCCAGTTAACAATATGGCCCTCTTATCACTTGGTGCTTGCTTTCTATTGTTAATCTGTTGGTATTAGATTAAAAAAAAACAGTAAAAAAACCTTGGATCTTTTCAGAAAAGAGGTCAAACTAAAATTATATATGGTGAAATAAAAATCTGATATATATACATTAAATTTGTTAAAATATTATTCGCAAGAAGACGCATGGGTAATTTTTTATGTTAGTTTTCAGTTTAGCCTTTCTATATAGGCAGATAGTCAACAAAATAGTAAAGAAAAACTAAGGAAGAAAGAAGCCCATGGTTTTCATTTTAACCGTGGATATTGGAAGAATTATACAGAAACTGAAGAGAATATATTATGTTCAACTAACATTCATATATATATATATAATTACTCAAATTAACATATATATCAATACTATAGAATTGACTGTACTAAAACTATAACTGCAATTATAGTAAATCGGACATCAGATTAGACATAACAAACTTTACAAATAGCATAAGTGAATGACGTTCACCACATAAACAACATGAGATCTTATCCACATCTCATAACGCAAAAAAAGGAATCATCACTTAGCCTGGCTAGAGAGACTAAAATATTTGTCAAATCATAAGCACCAAAGCCAATTGAAATTTTATGAATGAGTAAGAAAATAAAATGATATGTTGTCACTTTAACCCACAATCTATCTCTCTTTCTCTCAAATCATCTCTGTTCGCTCTTATTCTTCTGCAAATATCGTCATGTTCCACTATAACCCCAAATATAATATGCTCTTTCACTGTGTCCTTATAATATATAGAGATATATAAAAATGTCAATGCGAGCAGACGACAATACATCGATTTCAAATATATGGCTAGCTACATCTGTACGGGCTATGTATATCTTAACTCTCAGATCACTATTTTAATTTGTAAATAAAACGGTAAAGTGTCCAGTTATGTTGTGTTGATACATCAACTGAAACGATGAATCATGACACTGTCCCTTATTTTATTTGTCACAAGAGATTAGAGTGGCTATGCACAACACAGCCAGCGTCGTGGGGTTATATATATTGGCATATATGTAAGTTTTTGTTCATTTTTTTAGCAAAAAAAAAAAAAAAAAAAAAAAAAAAGTTTTGTTCATTTAAAAAAAAATATATATATTTTAACATCTTGTTACTACGGCAGAAACGTCTTGATTGTTGCCACCCTTGGATTTGAGCTGCGACATGGTATTAACACTAACATAAACCAAGCATTTTAAACGTCTTGATTGTTGCCACCCTTGGTAATAACTCCATGTAAGGTAAACAAAAACGTGAAATAGATATTTTTGGGGGTGTTTTCTTTAGTTAGATATTTTTGAGGTTTTATGAAATAAATTCAGTACTATGGTTAAAAAAGAGAGAGAGAATGATGGCATTCACTAAATTATAGTATTAATTAATCTTTGTTACAAAAAATAATAATTAAATCTAATCGTCACTACCTTTGTCCCCAAGTTGCTTACACCTATAATATAAATACGTCTCATTACCTTCCCCATCGTTTCATATTCAGCTTTCCTTTATCCCACTTTAAGTGAGCAAGTTAACAAGAAAAAAAAGAGTTGAGAGAAACTTATCTCTGTTGATAAAAAAAAAAAAAAACTTATCTCTAATTACAAAGAAGGGATAAGCAAAAGAAAGTGTTAAACAAAAAAAATGAGACCGTTGAGCGTTCGATCGATGTTGCAAGAAGTGGCGATGCACACCACGTCAGCATCACCGTCATCTTCGGTAATTCACCGAGCGGCGCCGCAATCACCGTGGCATTCGCCAATTCCTTACCTCTTCGGCGGTTTAGCGGCGATGATTGGACTCATCGCCTTTGCTCTTCTCATCCTCGCCTGTTCTTACTGGCGTCTATCTCCTTCCGGAGAAGAAGATGGTCGGAACGGTGGAGCAGAGGACGAAGAGAAAGAGAGCCGGTCTGGGGACAAGGCGGAGAACGGAGCGTACGAGGAGAAGTTTCTGGTCATAATGGCGGGAGAAAACATGCCGAGGTTTATCGCGACGCCGGCGATGAAGAAGTGTACGTGTGGGGCTCATGAGGGTAAAATGGTAGTTTCTCAGGAGGGTAATGTTGTTGCCGGAGAGGAGAAGAAGTTGGGAGAAAATGAAGAGAAAGTGAAAGATACCGGAGAACCAACGACAAGCCACTAAGCTTTTTTTTTTTCTTACTTTCCTTTCCTTAATTAATGTTCTTTTTTTTTCCTTTTTAAGAGCTCTCTCGGAAATTTTCCTTCATATGTTTACTAGGAACGTAAACTCTACTAGAGAGCAAAATTTTGAGTTTTACTTGGTTTGTAATGTTTTATCTTTTGCTATACTAAATACTTTATTCCAGGTTTTGTAGCTTTTGAGGAAATATTTGATTACTCTGCACATACCAAACGATTGTAAATGCGGTTTCATACGTGTACATGCGTGTACATCCCATATATTCAGGACTCGATCGTTTCAACAAATTCCTTAATGTCATTTGGGTTTATATATACTTCTAGAAAAATAAAAATAAAAACTTAAATTTCAACATAGTTTTATACAGTATAATGATTTTTTGGGCAAAGTGTAAACGTAAAAACAAAAGTAGACACAACTAATAATATAAACCCTAGAAGCTTTCAGAAATGTTTTTTTTATCTGGTTACCCTTTGGAAAAATGTTTTTTTTTTTAAATCTGGTTGATCTAGGTTTCTAGGTTAGGGTCATGTAACTTTTTCTACACGTTTCCTTCTTTGCTTGTATTGGCAAATGACATTCTAGTAAGCTGTAGTTTTTTTTTAATTTCATCAAAACCTAATATGTAATTATTTTTCTATATCTAAAATATTTTAAAGTGAAAATGCCGGCTAATTAACAAGCAATATTTTAAAATATGATATTCCCCGCTTTCTCCAAAATAAATAATATTCCCCATCCATTAACAAAAGAATTAGCTAATTAACAAAACAATTTGTTAGCAAATCATTTCTGTTGCGTATCCAGTTTAGCTATTCTGTGGGCCAAAGAGTTAGCAGAAGTGCCAAGACGTGTCCCGTAATGTATTGTGTTGAGTTAATTATAGCAAAAAGAATAGATTCTCCTTTGACATTTTTGACAACGGTGAGCTGTCCTTCGAGGCGCCGAGTAGCCGCGTCCTTGTAAAGTTCCAAACAATTCTCTCTTCCATTTGGACATTCTTTTCTTTCATTTACTGCCTTATTTTTCATTGTAAATAATTATTTTTTTCTTAATTTTATACATTCCCCTATGTTATACACTAGTACTTTCTATCTCAACTTTAGCAAAAAAGCTATGTGATTTAGATGCAAAACACTTCGATATGAATGCTGTCAATTGAAAATTTTTTTTACTACTTAGCAGGTGGTAAATCAAGATCAAAAGTAAAAGTAAGGGAAGGAAGTTACCCCTCTAACCCTAGTAGTTTTTGTGTCCACCTCAACAGATAATGTGTGCATATATATCATATTTCTGTTCAATACTATATCAAAAAGTATTTTTTTTTTTAAAATACATCTATGTGCATAACTACTTTATAAATGCAAAAAAAATCAACAACCAAAGCGTGAGATGGATGCTGACGCCAGGATGAGAGAGCTGTCAAGTCAATTTGCAGAAGACATCAGTCTCATGTCCTCTTACTGGGCCGAGCTGATAGTAGCGGCCCATATATGTCTAACTCTCTAAATCTTCGACTTCTCTGAAAAGAAGAGAGCTCGATGATCGAAGAGACGAAACTCTCTTTAGATCGTGTGATCTGATCCGAGGAGAAGCTCAGGAAGAAGATGGGAATCGTGTTCACGAAGCTGTTTTCCTCCGTATTTGGGAACAAAGAAGCTCGTATCCTCGTCCTCGGTCTCGACAATGCCGGAAAAACCACCATCCTCTGTAAACCCACCGCCTCCATCTTCTAATTTCATTGACAATGTAGCGGCTAGGGTTTTTTTTGTGTTGAGTTAAATTTTTGATTCTGTGATTCTCCAGATCGGCTTCAGATGGGAGAGGTCGTCTCCACGATCCCGAGTATGTATTTCACCATCGATCCTCGCTAATTCCACTGAAATCGATTTGATTTTGATTTGTTCCTATCTACAGCTATTGGATTTAACGTGGAGACTGTGCAGTACAACAATATCAAGTTTCAGGTCTGGGATTTAGGTAAGCTTGACTTCGAATTTGAATTGCTCGAACAGTACATTTGATTGATCTTTAGATCAAAGCGTGTTCTTACGGATCCAGTTAGTCTTGGCTAGTAGATTACTAGGGCAAGTGATTTGAATAGGGTCGATGTATATTACACTGCAACTTGAATATTGTATCTTTGAGACTGATGAATAGTTGTGACATACACATAAGACTCTATGCTTTGCATATTTGTAGCTATGGATATAGTGGATTTAGGTCATGATTGAACTGTAACCTTGCAACTATGGAACCTTTGGTTTAATATATTTACGATTGATTTTTCATTGTGCAGGTGGACAAACGAGTATCAGGTATAGCTTTGTTAAACCTTCTTTATTTTCTCTTTTATTCTGTCCAGAGACAATGGGAACTGATTTTTTTACGCAACGGTTTCAGGCCGTATTGGAGATGCTATTTTCCAAATACACAGGCAGTGATTTATGTTGTTGATTCGAGTGATACTGATAGAATTGGAGTGGCCAAAGAAGAGTTCCATGCAATTTTGGAGGTAAACTTCTGCTAAGATTTCATCTTCCGATGAATGTAATTGGTTTATTGCTTCCTTGATAAAAACGAGGGGAATCCTTTCTTGGTGGTTTCTCTATTGATAATACATTAACGGCTCAGCTTTTTAATCGGTAGGAACTGTTTTAGAAACTTATATATGTGTTGCTACTCAATGTTTGTAGAATGTCAAACAGCCTTGTGTAATTAAACTGAGACATTCTCGGACAGGAACTGCTATTGATCCTGACTTGCTGTTATATAGATTTTTTGTGCATCATTTGACTGCTCTTCTGTGAAAATTATGATTTTTCTTGCCGCTAAAATAGTTCATCTATCACTAAGCAGCTAACTCGTCCTTGGTTGATCTGGACCTTCTTACAGGAAGAGGAATTGAAAGGTGCCATGGTTCTTATATTTGCAAACAAGCAGGTGCGTGCGATGTTGTTTATCTGAGAGATTCACCTGGGAATTGTTAATTTCTGAAGCTAATTGAGAAGAATATGTACCACCATTGGATATGTTTTGCAAATATGTAATGACGATTATGGAATGAAATGAAACAGGATCTGCCAGGCGCTCTTGACGATGCGGCTGTGACAGAGGCTTTGGAGTTGCACAAGATAAAGAGTCGTCAATGGGCAATCTTCAAAACTTGTGCTGTGAAAGGTGAAGGACTTTTCGAAGGCCTAGACTGGTAAATGCATGAAGTATTATTTCATTTGCGTTTTTTTTTGGTTCAGCAAAACTCTCATATATGTACATATTCTTCTCCTTCAGGTTGAGTAATACCCTCAAATCAGGGACGGGTTAACCTCATCACTCACCACAAAGCAGCAGCGTGCGTGTATCATCTTTTCTACTGTTAGCTTTGCATTCTTCGACAAAGAGTTGATAGCTTATCGGTTATTCACCTCTTATGTTTTTGTCCGAAGAAGATGGGACTTGTGGAGTTGTTGTTGTGACATTTAAGACGGCATTTTTAACATGAAATTTAACATATAAAGATTACCAATAACGTTTGCTTCACTCTCGTCTATTGCAAATTTGAAGAATTTTTGATCGTGTCGTGTTTTATGTTTCTTTACATGCCCAAGTAACCAAAATGTGGAACAACATAAGTGACACGACACCAAAAACCATTCATGTTTCATGAGTTTTGTCTATGTATTCTTGAAAAACCGTTGGACATTTTTGAAAACAATATATAATCTTCCCGAATCATTTGTTATTTTGGGCGAAATCTGAAAAAGCGAAACCCAAAGGGAAAACACTCATGTTAAAACTACGTTGATGAGTCACCGGGGCTAGTGTCTGGTATAGTACTGTGATCGATGTTCCTGCTGGAACCTACTCCTCCTGTTTGGTCTGAAAAGAAACGTACAACGACGCAAGTAATGTTGTCTGCACTACCTCTTTGGTAAGCTTCCGTCATCAGTCTTCTTGCACCTTCCTCGGGATCTTCTATCACCTTGATCATGCCTACTGCTTCCTGAGGAACAGACATGTGTTGTCATGTCCAGAGGATTGGGAATGCTAACAAGGGAGATTTTTAAAAGGAGAGTTTAGAAAATCAAACAATCCTTTTACCTCGTTAGATACAACGTCCCAGAGACCATCACTAGCAAGAATGAGAAACTCGAGAGAGCTATCAACTTTTTCCTCCTGAAATTTGCATATATGTTCATGAGTTAACCAAGGCAGAATTGGTTTAGTCATTCTAGAAAATAGTCTACAATATGTTGTATGAGCCTCATACTATGAGGTGACACAAATAGTCACTCCCGTACCTCGTACTTGAGTTTCATATCATTTTTCTTATTTACGGAAGGAGATTATGATGCAAAGCCAATACCTGTATCTCGGGATCAGCAACAACGTACTGCTTCAGTAACCTATCGCCAAATGCACGAGAAACAGCAAGAACTCCTCCAACTCTCCATGTTCCTTTTAGCATAATACCAATTAAGTAAACGATACAAACGCATATAAGAAGAAAGGTTTCTAATAAAATAATCTTTTATTTACCAGCCCACATGACAAATCCTCCAGCATCCTCAATTCTTTGGCGCTCATCACTTTGATCAGGCTTGTGATCTCGGGATACAGCAATAGCTTTGACAAAAAAAAAAAGAATTATATTAGTACCAGACAAGACAACACCACTAACATTCACAACTTCCTCCTAAACGATGTATTGTTTACTCCGCATTGAAGTTTTCATGTACAAGAGTGCTACCACCTAGAAACGGTACTATACATAAGAAAAGGTTGACCAAAATTGAACAAGCATTACCATTTCCACCTCTGCATATAACAGCTCTAGAGTCTCCTACATTTGCAACAAGTAAACGGTCACCAACTAAAATGGCTGTTGAAGCGGTCGAACCAGCATCTCTGTTCTGACTATTTTCTGAGTTAAGAAACTCTGAGTCTGTTTGTTTGTATGCATCAGCTGAAACGAGAAGCAATTAAAGGATAAATAAAACACCTATATAGGTCCTATGTAATAAATCATCTGGCCAACAAGATAAAATGTGCAAAACAACCTATTGCGGCTGTAGTGTCAGAGATGAACTTTGGATGCCTGATGAGGTTACTGAACAGATTTTGCTTCACATACTCAGCTGCACGTGCACCTCCATGTCCTGGACATAAACGTTAGCTTCATCACTACACTGGCACCTTACCATGTGGGAAATGTAAGTACTGGAGAGAAACATGTATACCATCAAAGACTCCAAAAAGACCAACGATTTCCCCATCAACGCCATCGATTCTAGTTTCATAGAAGTCCTCCATTGAAGATCTTTTGCCAGGAGAGCTTGCATATCCATAGCTGAACTTCCCGTTGTGACTGTACATAGAAAGTAGATAAAAAAAATCAATTATAACGTTTAATCTAAAACTGACAGAAGCAACAGCATGTACAGTCGAAGCCTTCATAGACTTATAAAGCCAAAGGAGTATGTAAAGAAACTCTTTACATGTGATGTTCAAAAGAACGCATAAGAGTTCAATCTAGTAACGATACTACTGTCTTAACATAACACCAAAAGCCTCTAAATTCAAAGTAACGTGTAATATATCTTCTAGCTTTAGTAACCTTAGAAAAGCAAAGATATGATAAATCTAGGCAAGAGAGAAGAAGTCAACCTGAGGCCGCCGCCGCTAACAGGTCCGTCGCCGGCGTGGACTTGGCTCGAAGACGACAAAACAGAATTCAGATATCCCATAATCACCAAAAGCCTCCGGAACAAGACTAAAGATCGAAACTTCAGTTCTGAAGCTGGTCCAGCTCCTTTTTTTTGTCGGCCAATCAAACCCTAAAACGACGTCGGAAAACAAGTCAATACACGAAACCATCACCAAGCTAAGATAATAACCAATGACGAGATCGATAAGTGCTTAAACTATAACGAAACGGTTAAACTATATTATAAAAAGCAGTGACCAGACAAATGAAAAACATTGAGCACGAGAAACAGCGCGACCATGGCCACGCGAAATCGATCAGATCGATAAAAACAAAATTAACAAAATGAAAGAGAAAGAGTTGTTGGAGCGTACCAGGAGAAGAAGAAGCTGATGAATATTTCAAATTCGACGGTTCAGAGTCCGACAAAGATTTAGGGATCCAATGGCTTCTGGTCTTCGTTTTGACAAAAATGGAGACGAAAAGGAAGAAAACAGGTGGCTTTTGAAATCTGGTAAGTCTCTCTGTATAAATATCGTATAAATATCAGTGTCGGTAATAACGATTAGATTAAAGTAATTAATGATAAATCACACTAATTCGAGAAATAAAGATATTTATATATCCATAAGCGCAGGACTCTCACCTCGTGGGCCGTGGGCTTAAAGAAGATTATGATTACTATTTTTCTTGGCTGTTTTTGTAGAGCTTTTCGGTGAAACGAGGCTTGAATGAATCGAACGGCCATCTAACGAAGGTTATGACACGTGTCATCCACGCAGATGACAATCTCAAGTTGATTATCTGTGCTATGGCGTTTGACGTTTCCTTAGCCACAGGTAACCCTTACAGAAAACCAAAAGCCAATTGTAAATAGTTTAATTTATTTTACTGCTTATGTTATAAAAATTAATCAGAAGGCTGGATTGTCAAAAAGATACAAGGACGAAGGACCATCTAAAAAAAACATAATAGTTGAGAAATGTTGGGCCTTGTCTGGCCCGTTAATAGCTTCTTCCTGCTTTGTTTGTACGTTGATACAAGTCAGCTTCCATTATGAAAAGGGGTAAGAAATGTTGTAAATTTCGGACATGTTAAAAGCCCGTGAAAATCGTTTAACGATTATCATTAAATTTGCATTTGGATCAACAGTCCGGCTCCATTATTATGACTAGGGGTGACCACTTTACTCGATATCCGAAGCCGCATCCGAACCCGATCCAAAAAACCCGAACCGAAATCCGAACCAAAGTAGTAAAATATCTTAACGGGTATTGAATTATGAAAGATTGGATATTCGAACCCGAACGGGTAATATCCGAACCTGAATTGATATCCGAAGATAAACGAACTTATGTATAATTAACCTTATATTTCTAGTTTACATCTCTCATTTTATATAAAATATTTATACTGATATTACACATACTTTAAATTCATATGATATACATACAATTACGGGAAAAATGATTTGCTACTCACTTAAAATGCATGTCAAATTTTTTATTTCAAGAATTAACAAAAAGTTACATCCAAAATTTAAAAACAATAACCAAATTAATGTTTTTTTAGTTTCAAAATGTTATGCCCAAATCTATTAACCATTCATTCTATTAAAAATAAAAAAATTAGTTAAGTGAAAGTTATATTTTTAAATACAAGAAATTGGAAAAATGAAATTTTTTTTTTTTTTTCAAAATCTAAATATCCGAACCCGATCCGAAATAACCGAATCCGAACTAAAAATATCTGAACTCGACCCGAAGTACATAAATACCTTAACAGATTCTACACCTCTGTACTGAAATACCCAAAAATCCAAAATATCCGATCCGAATCCGGATATCCGAACGCCAACTCCTATTTATGACATTAAGAAATGAGAATAAATTTCATGCCCCACAAACCAGCCATCTTTTGAGAGTTCACACGATGCGTGCCTTTTTCTTTTGCTTGTTGGTTGGACGGACAGACGACGAGTTCTATTCTACGACGACTTCCTTTCACTTTTGTTATTTGAGTTGATTATCTAAGAATTATATAGACGAGTCCACAATTAGAAGCATGTAACACATGTAAAACGAGCAACAGAGAGAATCGTATTCTTATGTTTTAAAATTTCGTAATGAAGGCAATAACTCCTATGTACGGAACCAACGCTGAGTTTGCTTGGTGACAAAAAGGTTGCGGCTGTAACTACCGCCACCTAGATTTAATTTATGTTAAGAAAGACTATTTACAATATTTGAGTTTTCGGTAAAAAAATTAAATTTTTATTTTTAACACGAAAAACTCGTATGGATGGAATTATTTAACTCTTTCTACCAAACCAATGACTATTATTTTATCAAAAATGTAGAGTCGTTTGTTTCTAGTGAGTCTCGTTACCAACGAAGCCTACATATAGTATATGGCTCGGTCGAATTTTTCATTTTCATTTAGGATTTAATATGCAGTTCGTAGCACCTTGTATCTTTCTAAAAGCAAAAAAGTTAATTAACTGAAACTACCATATAAATGACATGCTTTTTTATCCTTTTCTAGTCATCCTTAAGTGATTTTGCATCGCAAATTCATGTCACATGTTATCAAAAGTACAAAGTAACATACAAAAGAGAAAACATATATATTTCTTTGCAATCAAAGTTTTTCAATTGTGTTACATGTTTGGTAAAAAGAATGGGGCTGATAAATGAATGAATTCACTGCATTTTTGGTTACACCGACCATTTCGATTAAGCTTTTTGACCACGGATATACAGAATCGAATAAATATCTCTACATTTTTTTAAAAAAAATATTAATTTTGAAAACTAGTAATGTGTACACGAAATTTACATTTACATAAACCGGTTAGGTGAATTTGGGTAAGAAATAGAATATTCGGTTAAGTTTCGGTTTAGTGAAAGCACAAGTCTTGTTATATAAAACAACAAATCTTCATCTTCCAAAAAACCATATCTTCTATGGCTACAATCTCTCTCTCGAGCGATGCACTACACTTGATCACTCATGGCGCTAAATTAATCCACTAATTGAATCACTCTCCCTCTCCAGCAATCGCAGCCACACTCTCCCATCGATCAAGTATGCAAAGCCCTTCAACGGCTACCCAGGAATCAGCAGCCTCCTCCTCCTTTGGTTTCTTCAGACGTCTCACCTGTTTAGCCTCCAGAAACCGATCTCCGCGCTCGAATCCAGATGGGTATACTCTCTCCACATCCAATGCCTTGTTCTTCAATGGCTCTCTGACGACTCTACCCGCACGGAGGAGGACTCGAAAAGCCCTAGCTTCCATGAGCTTGAACGCTAAGAGCAGTGCCGGCTCTAGCTTGAGTAGATTCATCAACGAATTCAATAGCTTTATTAGGTTTCACTGCGAGAAAGTGGTTCCTGACAGTTTCGCCTCAATTGGAGTATCGAGCCACGAGAGCGGAGTTAGGGGGAATGATAGTGGTGGTGTTTTGGGTGAGGAGGGCTTGCAATTGAATGGAGTAGAAGCTGATTGTCCCAAGAAAGTTTTGATTTTGATGAGTGATACTGGTGGTGGTCACAGAGCCTCTGCTGAAGCCATTAGAGCTGCTTTCAATCAGGAGTACGGAGATGAGTACCAGGTTCGTCTCGGCTTAGAGCTTTTTTCTTGAATTGGAAACATAAAGTTTATAACTTTATTACATTCAGTTGTTTGTTCTGCCAGTAGATTAAAGTTTGTATCTTGGAGTAGTTCTCTACGTTGTGTAGTGTGTGTGTTGTTGTTGTTTATTTTATTCTCAGTACATTAAGTGTGTTTGGTGCAGGTGTTTATTACGGACTTGTGGACAGATCACACGCCCTGGCCATTCAACCAGCTTCCCAGGAGTTATAATTTTCTGGTGAAACATGGAGCTCTATGGAAAATGACTTACTACGGTACAGCTCCACGCGTTATTCACCAGTCTAACTTCGCTGCAACTTCGACTTTTATTGCCAGGTGAGGCTTTTCTCTGTTTTATATGTTTGACTATTAGAAGATTCTAATAAAGAACGGATGTTCCAACGTTTTACAGGGAAATTGCTCAAGGATTGATGAAGTATCAACCAGATATTATCATCAGTGTTCATCCATTGATGCAGCATGTCCCACTACGTGTCCTAAGATCAAAGGGGTTACTTGATAAAATAGTCTTTACCACGGTTATTACAGACTTGAGCACTTGCCATCCCACATGGTTAGTTTACTTACTATCTCGGTTATGTTTTAGAGATTGTATGGGCTCTTTCGTAAAAGTAAAGCTTGCTTTGATGTTTAGGTTTCATAAGCTTGTGACAAGATGTTACTGCCCATCAACAGAAGTAGCGAAAAGGGCGCAAAAAGCTGGACTTCAGACATCACAAATCAAAGTCTACGGCCTTCCTGTTCGACCTTCCTTTGTCAAACCAGTTCGCCCAAAGGTGCCTTTTCTTGACTGTCCTTGTCGTTTCAAACCTATCCAAGTTCTCAATAGTATATATTGAACAAATCACAGGTTGAATTGAGAAGAGAGCTAGGGATGGATGAGAATCTTCCAGCTGTTTTGTTAATGGGCGGAGGAGAAGGAATGGGTCCCATAGAGGCAACAGCAAGAGCTCTTGGAGATGCTCTGTATGACGAGAATCTTGGTGAAGCAGTTGGCCAGGTTCTTATAATATGTGGACGGAACAAGAAACTCCAAACCAGATTAAGTTCCATAGATTGGAAAATACCAGTCCAGGTACTCTTTACTTCTAACCCTTCAAACCAAATTAGCAAATCTCAGGCTGAATCATTTTAATATTTGTCACAGGTTAAAGGGTTTGTAACAAAAATGGAGGAATGTATGGGTGCCTGTAACTGTATCATAACAAAGGTAAACCAATCTCAAACCCACATAAAATAAATTGGTAACTATTTTCTTTTAATTGACATTCCTAGTCTCTCTTGCGCACAATGGTGACATTAGAATGATTGTTCCTTGTGCAGGCAGGTCCAGGAACCATAGCTGAAGCTATGATAAGAGGGCTACCAATAATCTTAAACGGGTACATCGCTGGTCAAGTAAGCTCTCAACTTTAAAGCCTCTCCATATTATATTCGGTTCAGATTTTTTTCAATATTTGTGGTTTCACTTGAGCGCAGGAGGCTGGGAATGTGCCTTATGTGGTGGAGAACGGATGTGGGAAATTCTCGAAATCACCAAAAGAGATATCGAAGATTGTAGCGGATTGGTTTGGACCAGGGTCGAAACAGTTGGAGATAATGTCACAGAATGCATTGAGGCTAGCTAGACCAGAAGCTGTGTTCAAGATAGTGCAAGACATGCACGAGCTTGTCCGGCAGAGAAACTATCTTGCTCAGCTCTCTTGCACTGCCTAAGGAGTATATGTTGTTGTAGTAACTTGTAATTCATTGAATCAAAGCCTACTTTTATTTTGGTATAGACAAAGAGTGTAGCATTATCACAGTAACCTTTTGTTGTTGTTGTTGTTGCCCTTATTGCGAATGCTTAAGGCTGATTAATCTCTTTTGAATAATAATGATAAATATAATTAAGGGTAGTTCTCCTAAATAAACCGCAAAGAAGAAAATGACTAAAATGTTTCATTTAATAGGTAAAAGAACCATAATACCCTAGATATATAAAAAAAATAAAAGGATACTAATTTTTTTTATAGTTTTAGATTATATGCTTTCAAATTCGAATTTTTTTTATAAAATATTTTTTTAATTTTTTTTCGATTTTTTTTTTCAAATTTTCTTTTTGTAATTCGAAAATATTTTTTGAAACTATTTTTAAAATTTTTATTTTCAAATTTTTAATATTTAATTTTTATTTTCTAAAATTTTAAATCTCAATCCCAAATCTCTACCCATTAACTCTAAGATTTGGATTAGTTAATCCTATGGGTATGAGTGTATATTTACCTCTTTAATGAAACATTTTGGTCATTAGAGTTTATATTCGTGACATAAACTTTTTTAATGCTATATTAGGGTATTTCCTGTAATTAATAATGAATAATAATTTTTTTAAAAAAATTCAGAAACAAAATGGTAAAAAGAAGAAGAGAAAAATAGGTTGCCTACAAAAAAAAAAAAAGACCTAGGAGTGAGCGTTTTTACCCTATTCGAAGTTTTGAACCTCTCTACTCTCTATAAGCAGCTTGAAAATGCATCATATGATGAAGAGAACAAATCTCCGTTAAAACATGTCGCAATCCAAACCTATCTAGAAAACATTCAAAAGCTCGCTGGAGAAAGGAAATAAATCTTCAAGCACATAAGAAGAACACCGAATGATAGAGCAGATAGATTAGCATCTCAAGCAAGGATCACTAATGCATCTTATATTGTATCTTGGTTGTAATAAACATATGTATCTTTTGTAAGTTTTATTATTTAATAAAATAAAAAGTTGACAAAAAAAAAGAACCTTCGGAATTCAGATAGAAACGGAACCAAAATCCAAATTAAAATTAAAAGATATCTAAAATTAATTAAATATGTGAACTTTTTGATACTTCCTCAGTTTCAATATAGGTAATTGTTTTTGTTTCACAATAGATGATGTTTTCACATATCTAGGTAACTTTAACTTTATTAAAAACTTCGTAGTCAACTGTGTTTTTATTATTTTTATATATAATTAAATAAATTAGTTTTAAATTATATTTCAATGATTTTTTGTTTAGAAAATATAATTTCTTAATATGTGTGCAAAGAAACAAAACTTCATCTATTACTATGAGACGAAGGAAGTATATGTTAAGGTGATTTAGATAGTTTAGAGTATTTTGAAAATTATAATTTCTAGTTAGTTTAAGTAGTTTTAATTAGATTTTTGAATAATTTAGTCTTTTGAGTGTTTCTTAAAAGATTTTCAAGCAATTAGAAACAATGATTATAATCCAATCTGAATCGAATTAGAAAGAAAAAAAAAGACGAATTAAAATAACTCAAAATTTAATAGAATCCGGATGAGATTTATAAACAAACATAGTACCGAAATTTTAAATCAACCGGACCGAATTCAGACAGGGTACCGAACACAAAAGGCTTAGATAAACCTAAAGGGTTTTGACCTTCTTCGTGTTTCTCTTAGCCTCCTCTTTCTCCGGTTCTCTACGCGCATCATCAGGTAAAAATCCGATACACTCACTTCTTCTTGTTCTGTTTCTGATAGATTGTCTTTTCCCTAGTTATTACTCACCAACTACTTATTAAAGACAGAAGCTTTAAATCTTATAAAGCTCAAATCTTTCTCAGTTATCTAATTGAGTGCTTGAATCATGTGTTAAGGTTCAAGGCACAAGAGAAGAGTAGTAGGTGAAGATGTTGTACATCATAGGCTTAGGCTTAGGAGATGAAAAGGACATAACCCTGAGAGGACTCGAAGCCGTCAAGAAATCTCAGAAAATCTACATGGAAGCTTACACTTCTCTCTTGTCCTTTGGTCTCTCTTCCGATGGTCTTTCCAATCTCGTAAGCCCCTCAAATCCCCCCGTAGCTTTAGTAGTTTCACTAGCTCGCATTGAAAGCTTATGTCTTTTTTTTTTTGTGGGGACAGGAAAAGTTTTATGGGAAACCAATCACACTTGCTGATAGAGAGATGGTGGAAGAAAAGGCAGGGGAGATGATTGAAGAAGCTATTGATAATGATATCGCTTTCCTCGTTGTTGGTGATCCCTTTGGGTATGTTGAATCTGACTTATATCACTCAAAGATTTAACAGCGTTCTCTTGACATTCATCTTATAGCAAATATCAATGTTCAAAAAATCGCTAGGCTGTGGTTAGGCATATTATAGAATATTAATGTTAACCGTTCTCTAGACTGGTTTGAAAAAAAATGTTTCCTTCATACCCGATTTGCCTAGGTGCCGCCTAGATTAATTTTTAGAACACTGGCAAATATTAGTTAGTTAGAAACTGTTTGTAATGTTTTTTTTTTTTGTGTTTTTTTTTTGTAGAGCTACAACTCACAGTGATCTTGTTGTTAGAGCTAAGAAACTCGGTGTAAAAGTAGAGGTTGTGCACAACGCATCGGTCATGAACGCTGTTGGGATCTGTGGTCTGCAGCTTTACCATTACGGAGAGACGGTCTCGATCCCTTTCTTCACCGAGACGTGGAGACCTGACAGCTTTTACGAGAAGATCAAGAAGAACCGTGCTCTCGGACTGCACACGCTCTGTCTGCTTGATATCCGAGTGAAGGAGCCTACTTTCGAGTCTCTATGCAGAGGAGGGAAGAAACAGTATGAGCCGCCGAGGTATATGACTGTTAACACGGCCATCGAGCAGCTGCTTGAAGTTGAGGAGAAGCGTGGAGAGTCTGTGTATGGCGAGGAGACGGAGTGTGTGGGTTTTGCGAGGCTTGGCGCTGAGGACCAGAAGATAGTTTCGGGGACGATGAAGCAGCTGGAGAGTGTTGATTTTGGAGCGCCGTTGCATTGTCTTGTGATAGTGGGGAAGACTCATCCCGTGGAAGAAGAGATGTTGGAGTTTTACAAATACGGAACTGCAAATTAAAGGAACAGAGGACTGAAGAAGGCTCAAGGGGTGAGGCAAGAACGATCAAGATGTCTCCATGAGTAAGAGATTGAAACTAGGAACCAATGTGTCAACATTTTTAATTTGCGATTTTGGATGACTATGATGGACGTAAGTATGAGAAGTGTGTATTGAAATACTCATTTGGCTCTAATTTGGGGGAGCAGGCACTTTGTATTAGAGATCTTTGTTTCAGTGAGAATTTAAGTTTGGGATTTATTTGATTTGGTTTGTGTTTAGGAACTAACACCTAAGGGGAACTTCCGTCGGTTTATTATGGTTTGGTCTGCTTCTTAAACCAATTGTGCAAGGATTATATTAAAGCCCACACTATAGTTCACGTGATGATTGTTTCAGTAGTTTTTAGTTTTATTTTTTGGTTTTTAGATTTTAGCTTTTGGTTTTTAGATTTTGGTTTTTGGTTTTCAGCTTTTGGTTTTTGGTTTTTGGTTTTTAGATTTAGATTTTGGTTTTTGGATTTGCTGTATTTTTTTAAAATTTTCAAAAATTAACTAATACATTACTTTAAAATAATATAATAAAATAGAAAGAAATATTTAGATTTTACAATTGAAATTTATCCAAATACTGTGATTATTATTTTAAAATAAAATACAATAACATATTTTAATTATTATATTTTTATAAAAAATATATTATAGTAAAATATAAATCATAAAATATATATAAAATTACACAAAAATAAAAATATTAAATTTTGAAACTACTTAGAAAATTTTCTTATATAAATTATTTTTAATTTTTAAAACTTGAATAGAAATAGTTTTTCTTATATAAATATTATAAATGATACAAAAATAAAAATACATAAAATATTGAAACTAATTATAAATTTTCTTACATAAATTATTTATATTTTCTTAAAGTTGAATGGCAATTTTTATAATTCAGGATTTTACAATATATTTTATTAATAAAACATATTATGTTTTTATAATTCTTTGTTATTTTTAATGTGACTAATAATTATTAAAATAATTCAATTGTTTTATTTATAGAAACTAATAACTATGTTTTAAAATTAAATAATATTATTTATAAAATATATAAATTTATTTACAGATATGAAACACAAATTATTTCACATTATTGTTTAAATGATATCTAATGTACAAAATATTTTATGATAATTTTAAATTTTCTGAAAATATTATTTATTAATTATTAATTAATTATAATGTAGTAGTTTCTACAAAAAAAATTAAAATTAGTTTTTTTTCAAAAAAGTTCACAAAAGTTGGTTAAACTTTTCAAAAACTAGTTTCCTTAAATTTTAGGGAATCTATTTATTGAAAATCTAGATTGACAACTCAAATGGTTTTTATAAAAACTAAAACTAAAACCAAAAACTTGATTGGATGAAAAATGGTTTCTACAAAAGCAAAAACCAAAAACTAAAGCAAAAACCACAAACAATCAACCTCTCAATTTGATGATTCAGTATCTATACTATTAAAGCAGGATCCTATTGTACTTTTTACCTTATCCTGCCATTTTTTTTACTAACATTGCATGTTTCATTAAAGGCAATCAATTAATATTAATAACACATCTATATTGGATCATTTTTTTTGGATCCAGCCCACATCAAATCTATCTTAGGTCATTTGGGCCGATTAAGAAATCAGATCCAATTTTCACATATTTTTTTCCTTTGGGCCATTGAGTCTAAGTTCAAATAATTTTTTTTCAACAATTCTTAATTATTATTTTTTTTCTTAATATAATTTAAGCATTCATAAAAAAAAATTGATTTTTTTCATTGAAAAGTATAAATCTTTATTAAAAGTATATAATTTTTTTTATTAAAATATTAACCACATAAAAAAATTAATTTATCAGAGTTATACCAACTTAATTCATTAAAGAAATAAAGTTTAATTTTTTAAACATAAATAGTCATTTAAAATGAAATACGATAAATAAAGATAAAAATTTTAAGTCTTTTATAAAATAAAACGCAAATATTTGAAAATATGACATTTACTAAATATTTGTCAATTGAAAAAAAGGAAAATAAACCTGCGAGTCTTTTATAAAATATAACACAAATATATAAAAATAATTAAAGAAATAAAGTTTAATTTTTTAAACATAAATAGTCATTTAAAATGAAATACGATAAATAAAGATAAAAAGTTTAAGTCTTTTATAAAATAAAACACAAATATATGAAAATATGACATTTACTAAATATTTTTCAATTGAAAAAAAAAGAAAATAAACCCGCGAGTCTTTTATAAAATAAAACACAAATATATAAAAATATGATATTTACTAAATATTTGTCAATTGAAAAAAAATAAAAAATAAACCCGCGCTTTGAAAGCGCGGGTCAGAATCTAGTAAGTTCTTATAGCTCAACTTGATGATTCAGTATATAGCTCTTATATATATGTTTTTATGAGCATTTGTGAAAGTAAAGTATTGTATTGTATGGATTGTATCCTTAAACCACTTGTCCAAGGATTGTATTAAAGCCCACACAATATCTCAATTTGATGATTCAGTATTGTTCCTATAGCCTATGTAATTAGGTTTCCTAAGCACATGTAGGCTCTTATATATGTTGTTATGAGCATTTGTGCAAGTAACCTTGGCTGCCTAAAGACCAGCCTCTTTCCCTTTCTATGAATATCACTATATTCATTTTCATCCTGGTGACAGTTTAATCTTCTTCATTTAGTTTACTTTCTAGCATATGAATAAAGCTCTATATGAGCTATTTCTATCTTTCAATAAAGCTCCCAATCTAGCATGCTAAGGATTTGCTTTCAGATTGTATGTTTCTTTTCCCTTTAAAACTGAAGAAAAAAAATTATTATCGAACTTCGGTCTTACTAAACACGACCACAAATTTTAAAACCTGACTTTTCAACAAGAGTATTCCACTCCAAGTCATTTTAAAATTTGACAAAGAGAAAGAAACAAAGAAGACTAGGATAAGGCGTATGCGTACGTGATGCAAATAGGATGACGTATGGTTACTTGCGTAACGGAGGGTGATGGATAGTGAATGCATCCACTATTCAGAGAAGACATGGAAGATTGTGTTTGGCTAAAAGTCCCTTGACTTTGAGCAACTGGTTATTAGTCATACTTATAATAGTTTACACAAGACCTTACAAAACAACCAAAAAAACTAGTCTCCAGTTGTACTTTACAAGCACATAGTTAATTGTTCTACTATCTATTAATTGTTATCTCTTTTTCTTTTAGGACGGAATCCGAACTAGTATTTTAAGAAAACTCCAACTAATGCATTATTCCAATAGTTTGTTTTGAAGTTCTAGTTGGCTTGACTCTTCATCAACTTGAGTCTTTTTATATTGATGTATCGCTGTGCATATACGACGGTTTTTACTAGTTCTAGACGAATTAGCTGGAATTAAACTAACCAAATTGAATTCAATAGAATAAGCATAAATATTTGAATAATTTTTAAAATAATCAAAATAAATAAACTAAATTGAAATTACATAAAAATGAACGGATATCTGAATTATATTTATAGCCTGGAATTGTTTTTAAAAGTTAGTAAAGATTTGATCAAAAAAAAGTTAGTGAAGAAAAATCAAACGTAGGTTTTTTTTTTGATAACCGAGTGTCCTGACTCTACCGAAGTGGTCCAGACTAGAGATCGAAGCGATCAAGGACTTAGCTTGCACTGGTCACCATGTGGATCATCGTGAACAGTCTTCGGTCTCGGACGCTGGGGTTCCACATGTGAATTCTCCAGTGGCCGGGATTCGAATCCGGGTGGCGGAACTCACAACCGTGAGCCCTTTACCACCAGAGCTAGGAACCCCGATTCAAACGTAAGGTTACTGCATCATGTATAGAGACGCAGAGTAGTGACGCCATCAGCCCCGATTCAAACGTAAGGTTACTGCATCATGTATAGAGACGCAGAGTAGTGACGCCATCATATTGACGTCGTCATGTAGAATATCCGAGTGAAGGCTTTAGACGAGGACTTCAAAAACGATGGTCCAAGTCTTATATTATATCACTACTCCACGCAGCATCAATAAAAAACACTCTACAAAAGACTTTTTGATTTTTTCCAACCATTTGCGACTTATGTAATTAACTTTTCCACGAGCCCTGAACCATTTTCTTCATCAACAATAATATTATAATTCACGAGTCGTTAACAATATCCAGTGTGATCAATATCTTTATCGGTCGTGAATTGCCAGCAATATAGCATCACTTTTGCTAGGATCGAATAACAAACAATGTGGTATATAAGACTAAGAAAATTGGGTCCTGGTAATGTGCGAGTGTTTTATTTTATTAGTGAGGATTCTGTCATCTTGGTTTATACTAGAGAACGAACCCCCTCGAATCATAAATTATGTCATCGTCCCACCGTTAGTTGGCTTGTTATGTTGACTATTCTCTACTTGTTTTCTTAGTCGATTAAATTTTCAAAAGGCAGATATGAATCCGCAGGAGGTACTTTAAACCTATATATATAAAACTCAATATTGTCAGCATCTGATTATACAAACCTACATAAAAAGAAGTAATTTGACTGTTTCGATTTGATTTTAACTACATAAAAGAAGTTTAATATTTACCCGTTTCTAGCAAGTATTATGGAACAACTAAATATTTCAAAATCTTCATGTATTTCATGTGACTAGTTGTTAGTTTTGTATCGTTGTGTGTTGGAATAATTAAATTAAGATGATAACACTGACTAATTAACTTTGAACAAACAAACAAAAAGGTGGGGGATATGAAGGACAAGAAAAAACAGGTCAATGTCGGAGCCGCCCAAGATGGCAACTTGTTCACACCATAAGAGGCTTCTCTTGTGTTACAAAAAAAAAAAAAGAGGCTTCTCTTAAGCTGGAAGTCGTGGTCGAGTCTGGTCAAGATTTGTTGCCCTTTTCCCGTGTGGGGTCCTCTTCTCTGTCCTTTTGCTACCCCGAAACTTCCACGTTTTTTGTATTCATATTCATTCATTAACTATTGACTATTGTACTCAAATATGAAAATAATTATCAAATGCTACCTTTTTCACAATATGATTTTTTTTTTGTGTGCACATGATGTATAAAATATTAGGGTTATCTCAACAATTGGGACAAACCACAATTGCAAAATAAACAGCTTAACGGGTTTTCCCTATACGTTTGGTATTTCTTTATTTCCGTTAATAATAGAAAAAGAATTGCTGACATCCGGATCATAGTCACTGGGTCAAGCAAGTCAAGGGAAAGTTCTTAAGTATCATTCCCTCATTATTAGGATCTGGACGAATCAAATACTATTATTTAAAGATATTTTTCACCGAACTGAACAGCACAATTTTTTTTAACATCATCATCACTGAACAGAATAATTAAAGGAAACACGGACCCTATTGATGTTTTATGTAACGGATCAAATTTTCTTCAGCATGGGGCAATGCCGCCGAAATTGTTGAATCTTTTTTTTTGTCGGCCGTTGAATCTTAGTTGCTTGTTCGTATTGTTATCATTCATTTTAGTTGGATTAGACTTCGGTTCTGAGTCTTGATAGTTATAACGTTCAGGAATGGTTGAGGAATGGTAGAAGCTCTGCTTTCTCTCTAAGATTAAGAGAGAGAGAGTTTTCGTGGTGGTTCCTCACGACGGTACTGACTCTGGCACAGGTCTCCTCGACGCGGTGTGGCTGACTCCGGCGTCGTACATTTCTCACGGTGGATGGCTGGTTTTTTGACTCCGGCGTTGTACATGGCTTTAAGGTGAACGGCCGGCTTTAAGATCCGCGTCGTCTGATCCTTCGCAGTCGACGACGGTTTTATTTGGAAGCGTTCTCTGACTTTGCTCTCGGCGGATGAGATCTCGTGATGATTCCGATGGAAACTCTCCGGCGTTGAGTTTGTGATGATGAGGATGTAAGAGAACGGGAAGGATGAGATCTCGGAGATGGCTTGCTGAAGCTCTCCGGTGAAAGGGTGGGTGACGAAGTTGGGCGCGGTGGTTTGTCTCTGGCGTGATTCGGCGAAACATTCGGCGTTTCGTTTTTCTCCGGCGAAAATCTTGGCCATTGGATCACGGAGTGTGATCTTATGACGCGTGTTGCGTGCTTTCGGTGGGTTCAATACGTGGCATCCATGCGAGTTAACCAGACGCGTGTGTCGCATGATGATGGATTCAACGCGTGGATGAACACGGGTGTGGGTTTGGACTTTTAGGCCCAGGTTTTATGTTTGCCCTTTGTTTCGGGTTTTGGTGTGTGTTTTTTTTTTATTATTGTAGTTTGGTTTTTGGGCTTTTGACCATTCTCCTATATATTAAAGGAGAAGCACTTTTAAAAGTTTCCTTAAAGGTTAATTGACAACGTGACTGACGTGGCTTCATGAGAAGCTTTTATTTAAGAAATCGCATACGTGTCACTTGGAGAACGTTTGTCACAAACACAAATAATTTAATGCATCGATTAACTTCCTTAAAAATCTAGACACATTTCAAGGCGATATTTTTTTCTTCAGTTTCTTTTCGACGTAACAACCAAAGTTCTCTTCTCGACATTATCACTTTCACCTTCATCATCTAACTATAATCATAGAGACGAGAGGTGTTCGTGCTCGAAGAGTACGTGAGAGAAGATATAATTGTTTGGTCACATAATAGATTTTTAGAGAGGAGAAGGAGTCTTACACAATCATGACTTGACTTATTATTTTCCATCCAGGAGAAGGAGAAAGAGTACATGAGAAGGAGAAGGAGTACGTGAGAGAAGAGGTGTTCTGTGCTATCACATCACCTGGTGTGTGTGTGAGTCTCATTGGATTTGACCGTACTTGTGTGTTTGCTTTAAGATATTGCAGAAGCCACGTCAAGAACGAACAAGAGTTCTACGTTGTCACTGAGTTTGCCCAAGTTTGTTTGGTTGTAGTTTCCAAAAGAACTGCTCTATGAGGCCTATACTTGCACCTATATGATGGAACTCTTTGTTTCTCAGGGTGAATTGTTTGAGATTCTTGGAGATGACAAGAGACTTCCGGAAGAGCAATTTCAAACTATTGCTAAGCTGCTATTAACATGTTTTTACCACATGCTTCTTCTGACTTCGTCAATAACCCGTTTCTGTTTCATTTTTCGGCTTATAGAATGTATATATTTTCTTTTCAACGTTATCACCTTCGCCTTCATCATACTAAATATAATCATAGAGACGATATATAGGTGTTGCTGCTCGAAGAGTACGTGAGTTTCATGTAGCTAAAACCACGAGTGTAACTTCCAAAGTCTATTAAAAAAAATATGAACATATTTTGGATTATGGTTGTGTTCGTTTTTTAAAGAGATTAAATTAATAGCCGGTTTATTTATTTGAAATTGATTTATTTAAAATATCAGTTTTGATCGTCCTTAAATCTAACAGAAGCCAAGTTTTATAGAAACTTATTTATAATGCTTGGTCCCCAAGTCTTCAATAAGTAATCATGTCTAAAATTATGTTAAAACTCTAGGTTCTTTCCTAATTTACAAAGGTGAAATATTCTAACCTAATGTTAAGAGGATAGTAAATATATATTAACCTCCGCCTCTCTTAGTCTCCATCCCAAAACCAAAATCGTTGAGTATACTCCACGTTAAGATGGCTGGAATGTGAGTTTATAATGATTTCAAGATTTTATCTAACAATAGTTAGCATAATTAGTATATGTTAATAGTAATGATTTTTTTTTTTACTTTCAGGATTCCATTCCGTGGATTTTGATTCAACTTCAAGAGAGTTGAAGACTTTTATTATATTATCTTATGAAAGTTTTATGTTATTTTGGGATTTTTTAATTAAAAACTAATTATGTGTTTTCGAAGGTCGAATAACCTTCAATTGCTTTTATGCTTCAATGTTGTTTTTTCAATTTCGAGAACTATTTTTTATTTATTCCACATTGTTATAGTTTTGCTTTTCATTTTCATTAATCTACCGAAAGAAACGAATTTCGAGTGTTTTGACCAATCTTTTTGAAGTTTATTAACATTAAGATGAGTTGTAGACTTCAGTTTATCAAAAAAACATGTATAATCACACTGGTTGCCGAATAGTTAACATGTATATCAACATCAAGTCAGAATAAACTCGAGTCATAGACTCCGGGTTACACATATTAATCACGTATAATCACAGAGTCGATAACATCATAGTTAACTGAATCATACATTTAGTTTTTACGCACCGTTTACTTAAGCTAAACCTTATGTTATACATAATCATAATATATACAATCAACAATGATATAGATATATAATCCCGCGCAAAGCGCGGGTTACTACCTAGTTATTAAATAAAATTAGATGAAAAAAAAAAATAACGTTCAAGTCTTTGGACGGTATATTTGAGAATGTCGTATAATCTAATTCGACCTACTTTCAAATTTATTTGACTAACTCCCTTTTTCAACCTGATTTTTGTTACTTTTGCCTACTTAAATTAGAAAGAGTGTGTGTTTTTGTTTAACAAATTAAATCTTTGTAAGAAATAATAAAATATATTACTGTATTCGTTTATTTGGCATCATTGATCAGTTATATGATATATAACTTATACTGTAAAGACTTACTCCACGTGGTAAGCTTTATACACACGTAACTAGATCACTCAAATCACACCCAATGTTTTGAAGAAACCCACTGATTTAGCCAATCACTGTGCTTCCACAGACAATGGTTTTTTTTATGTCTTGTTTTGCTTTATCTTTCTCCCTCGAAGTCTTTAATGTATTCAAGACTTTATGCTCTTTAGATTTATCGTCACGTTCCGACGACTTTCCTTCCAAACAAATCCAAAAACTTCTTTCTTTATGTTATTGGCCACAGACAACTCTTTCTAGTTTACGTATATATATAAAGAAGTCACTACTCATTCATTTCGGACCACCAAATTGCGACCGAAGAAAGCAAATCAAGACTCAAGGCTTTAAGCATCAACCACTCCTTTGGTCTGTGTCTGTAAAACAATAATTATTATATTTTTTTAATGGACTGTTCTTCGTTTCTCGACATATCTCTCAATCTCAACACCAACACTCTCGATCGTAGTTTCCCGGAAAAACTTCCGGTGAGTCCAGACTTCGCATGATCTATATATCATTTGTATTTTATTTTATTTTTTGTTTCCTTTCGATTTTTGTTGACTAGGGTTCACATTTTCAGAAAAAGGAGGTCAAGGTTTCAACTTCTGCTGATTTGAAAAGGAAATGGATGGTCAAAGATGAGGTTAGTTAGTGTGCAATTATATTCGAATTGTTTGCAACAAAGTATAACAGTTCTTGGTGGTAATGGTTATATTTTTTCTAAATCTTAATGGTAATGATAAAGAGCGCAAGTGAGTTAAGAGAGGAGCTAAACAGAGTCAACTCAGAGAACAAGAAGCTAACAGAGATGCTTGCAACTGTCTACGAGAACTACTGCGCACTACAACATCATTTGGAGAAGCTTCAGAGTCGTCGACAAAGCCCTGGAACAGATCAGATCGAACAACCTACAAAGAAAAGAAAACAAGATTCGGATGAATCCTTAAGCCTTCCTAATGGACTCAGTAGTGGAAGAAATGAGAACAGCTCTAGCAACGAAGCTCATCATCATCATCATCATCATCATCAGAAGCAGCAATATGAGCAAAAAAATCAGCTTATTTCTTGTAAAAGATCAGTCACTGATAGCTTCAACAAAGCACAGGTTTCAACAGTTTACGTGCCTGCTGTTTCTTCCGACACAAGCTTTGTAAGCGTTTCATCTGAATATCATGTCATGTCTATGTTTGTAATGGAGGCAGAAGAACTAAACAGAGTGTTATATTTGTGGAATCACTTTGCAGACAGTAAAAGATGGATATCAATGGAGGAAATACGGACAAAAAGTTACAAGAGATAACCCCTCACCAAGAGCTTACTTTAGATGCTCATTTGCACCTTCTTGTCCAGTAAAAAAGAAGGTAAGTTACACACATTGAGTTTGATTTTCATTTGTAATTGTTTATCCCTGCTTATTCAGCGGTCTAATGATATGACTTGTGGCTTGTTTTGTTGTTGTTCAGGTGCAACGCAGCGCAGAGGATCCGTCAATACTGGTAGCTACATACGAAGGGACACATAACCACTTAGGTCCAAACGCTTCTGAAGGGGACGCTACTAGCCAGGTTGGATCAAGAACTGTGACTTTGGATATGGTTCATGGTGGTCATAGTTTAGCTTTGGAGAAGAACGAAAGGGAAACAATGCAAGATGTTCTGGTTCAGCAAATGGCGTCTTCGTTAACGAAAGATTCAAAGTTTACAGCTGCTCTTGCGGCTGCTATATCTGGGAGGTTGATGGAGCAGTCTAGAACATGAAGCTTTCAGTGAATGTTTCTGTTTTGGTTTCTCATCCCTGGCAATAAGAGTGCCTGTTTTTTTCTTTCAAAATTTATCTTTACTTGGGAGAAAAAGATGGAAATGTCAGTGTACATAAATATTGTAACTACATGAAAAATCATAAGCATTCAAGAAAATAAATAAATGTGAAGTCATTTTAAAATGGTTACACGAACGTTTATTTCATTTGAATTCAGTTAAGAATAAACAATTGTGAAAATAACAAAAAGTCTATTATTGAGTGGGAGCATATTTGATCTTGTTCATCATATGAACTCATCCTTTCTAAATGGCTAATTAGCCTTATATAGAAAAGAGATTGAAAAGCACAAGCCCTGTTCGGGAAAGCGCTAGGCGCTAGTCGGGCGGTCGAGTTGGGCCTAGCGCCTAAAGAAAAAATCGGGGATTAATCGGAAATCATGCGGGACGGAATTTTTAGATTGTTTACTATGTTATAAAACATGTTAATCTTTAATTGTGTATAACATTAATACATTTTCTTGTTTAAGATTGTATAAAACACACAAATAGAATATATAAATTTAATATAGTGTAATTTTCATCAAAATTATGAATATAAATGATATTTATAAAATTTTAGATCAAATAAATAAATAAAAATATTATTAAAAAAAATAGATTAGGTGGCCGCCTAGGCGGCTAGGCGGTCATTTAGGCGGTCTACGCGGAGAAAATTGGATATCTGATTTTTTTAACCGATTTAGCATAAATCGGGACGGAAAAGTGACGCGTAGCGCCCAGACGGCTAGACGGCCGATTTTTAGAATAGGGAGCACAAGTTAGCAGTTTCTACAAAACCAAAACGTTCAAGTGCATTATGGAGATTTTTAATACACATTAATCACAATAAAGGTGAGTCAAACACCACCACTACACCAAGATTTATTGTGTAATTAAAATGACGATATTAAAGATTAAGTTTGACTAATTTGAAAAACACTAAGTTTGGTGTAATATACTTCGCTATGGATTTGTTTTTTCGGTGTAAAATAGATTTAATACAAAAGATTATCATAAGTTTGGTGTAGTAATAAGCTAATGGATGTAATGTCCAATAAACAAATTAAGAACACAAGTCCAAATCCATACTCTCTAAAGTGGTTAGTTACTAACTTTTACATTTAGCCAAATTTGAAACTTTATCAGTTTTTCAAGTAATCCACTTTAGATCTTTATTTCTCATTTAAACCAACTTTGATTTTGACATGTAGTTACACTATTTCATAGAGTGTCCACGGTTATTTCCACAAACGTGTTTGTCCAGAAATTTATCGAAAATAGTCTAAAACCATTTAGTGAGAAACGAGTTCCAACAAGTCTGGAGTCTCACATTTGGTTTCAAATATGTTCCTTGGAGGTATACAAAACAAACGTGAAACTTGTACAAGTTCGCTGTGCAAAAGGAAAGTGGCAATACATCAGCAATTTTTCTCAGAAAAAAACAGAATTTAAATAACCAAAAAGATTACAATGCTGAAGACTATACCATAGGAGCAAAATTGAGAGAAGTCTATCGAGAAAGGCAGCTCCTGACTTAGCTTTTCCTTCCACCAAACCTTTAATTACCGTAAAATACAAAAAAAAAGAAAAAAGAGCAAGTAAATTTCATTTAAGACAGAACCATAAATGTTGTTCAAAAAAAAAGAAAAAAAGGACAGAACCATAAACAAAATTCAAACCGAGAATATATCAGCCAGTCAGTTGCATGGTTCTGTTCTAACTGAGACCTGAAAGAACAGACATTCAGAATTCAGTGACATGTTTCTCTCTCCGTCGGGAAGACGGTTCTGGTTACTCTGAAGTTGTGCCCGACGGCGATTCCTAAGCCGTCAGATGATCATTCGACACTTGAAATGAATGAATCACTTCTGGCTTTAGACGGAGCCCACATGAAGCCTAAATAGATAACATATCACTAATCTCTCTCGCTTACGGCGCCGTACACGTGTGCGATTAGAGATCTCACTCACCCGCACGCGTGCCGTAACACGAAAGTAAAAAGATTGATATTCGTAAAAAATTATTTTTAAAATTAACAAATCTCTGCTCCAAATACATTAATCTACCACGCAAATTAATTATCGTTATAAACATACATAACGATAGGATCAAAGGGAGCTTCTTTTGAACCGTTTGCTTGATATTCAAGTTTCAGATGCTGTGAGAAAGTTTCTGTGGGTGTTTGAGGTATGAAGATCTTTTCCCGGATTTATCAAACATGCAAGGCTGTTCCTTTACAATTCTTTTATAGGATTTGAATCTTCTGTTTTCTCTTTTATGTTATTAGTATGGTGCCAAAAACGTGAACGTTTAGGATGTTCCTATATGATTCTTACAAGTATTCTAGAACTTGTCCATGATCTCCAGTTGTAAGTGTTTTCTTGCCCGGTTCTGAACCTGGATATCACATGAGTCTTTAGATTAATGATTTTATAGCACCATCCAAACCGTTATCTATGGACTGAGACGAGTCAATTTCTCTCACGTTTCCTTGAGTTCTCTCTATATCTGAACTTACCGAGATGTTAGAGCAACATGTTGATCCGAGTTTCTATGTTGACAAAAGTTGGACAATTGCTTTGCTTTCATGTTCGTTTTCTCTATGTTCAAGTCCTTGCTTACGCTCCATCAGTGATGCATTTAACGTGACTTGCTTGCTGCTCCTCTTTAGATTGCAAGTCTCTTAACCTGATTCACACGTCTTTATGTTGTGGTTTTGTGAAACAGTTTTTGTGGGCTAGAGAGGCTCCACCAATTGTTAAGCTAGATGTGCTTTCAACCTAAAACGAATTGCTTATATATTACTAAGGATCACTTCGGGCGATTTTGTCCCTAATACTAATTATGTATTTGAGACAATTTATGAAGGTAGAATATAAAAACTCTGGGAGGATGTATACGGAAATTTTGCTTTGAATATATCTCATCACTTTTTGAATTGTGTTTTTGTTCAGGATGCTACTCGTCGGGACAGAGTTACCATGTTCTGAGCCGTGCTGTTCTGAAGATCAAATTAGCAGTGGGCAATACTTATCTAATTACTCGTTTATGCCAGGTAACTGCACCTGTTAGTACTAATCTGCACCTGTTAGTACTAATCTCAGTAATGTAATAGTTGTGAATCACTGTAAAAAAAACCATCTATTTGTTTTATGTTTATCATTACGTTTTGGGATTGTAAAAATGGGTGGTGGGCTTCGTCTGGGAATAAGGATTTTGTAATGGGAATGGGTTCAATTTGTTTGTAAACTGGCCTATGCCTTTTTAAGCTTTATAAAAGCAAGAGTTGACAAAAAAAAAAAACATTTTTTTTTCATTTTTAATAATTCGCGCTTCCAATCCAACAGATAGTAAAGATAAATAGATGGTCTAACAAATAACTAATGCATTTTTTACTATTCTTAACTTTTTTTTATCATTTATAATGAATAATTTTATTACTTTTCATTTCTTTTATTTTAGACGAATATAGAACAAATTTGTTCCTCACTAAAATTGATAAGGAATAACTTCATTTTCATTCCTATAATTTTATTTCTCTGTATTTTTATTCTATTCGTTCATAATGTTCCTATAATGATCACCAGTTAGATCTTTCGTCTTTTTTTCCTTTTTTAATTTATAGATAAAAAGTAAATATTAAATTACGTAAACGTTGGGCTAAATTGATCTTTTAACAAACTTGTAGGATTAAATTTAAACACAAGATTTATTAATTTCCCCTCTTTTATTCACTGTTTGCTTTGTCGTGATCGAAATTTTGACGGAGAATAAAAAAATTCGAAACTTACGTGACCTTGTCAATTGCACGATAAAGTTTTTTTGTTTCTGAGATACAGTAGACTACTATAAATTATTACTCGATAGATTAATAATCTCTATGAATTAATAAATTTTTCCGGTTCTAATTCGGATATGTTCAAAATTTAACACAACTCGATGAAATAATAAAATAATATTTTCTTAAATTTATAAAAATTATAAACTAATAATATATATATATATAATATATAAGTATGAACCTATTATTATATTGTTTGTTTTATATTCACAATGTAATTATCTTTATATTTTCTTAACATTTAATATATTTTTGATGAAATTTAGTAATATTGTATCTAAAGCCACATTTACGTTCTATGCAATATATATCATATACACCAAATAATATAATAAAATTAATATGGATGCCAAGTTTCAAAAAATTACAATTAATGTCTATACAATAAATCAAATATTTTTCTTATCTTAAAATAAATATATCTTAAAATAAGAAATCTAAATAATTAATCTTTTGTAAATTAATATCTTTATAAATAATAAAAGGGGAAATTTTATGTTTGTCAGTTTCATGATACCACTTTTCATCTTTACCACCACTAAATAAACATTTTCAAAAATACTTTTTTCATTAAGAGGGAAACGACTTTTATACCCTTGTTCTCTCTATATATAATAAATTATTATTTAAATAATAAGAAAATTAAAAAGGTTATTATTTTTATGTTTTCGAATTATACTTTTTCAAATTTGAAAGTTTTATAAATTTATTTTTTTGATTTTTTTTTGAAATTTTCTTTTTGAAAATCAAAAATTATGTTTGAAACTATTTTTAAAATTTTTTAAATATTTTTAAGTATTTATTTATATATTTATTAGAATCCTAAATTTCATATTTCAAAAATCCTACCCCACCCAGCAACTCTAAAACCTAAGTCTAGATTAGTTAATCCTAGGGGTATAAGTGTCTTATACCCTTCATTAAAAATGTGGGTAAAATTGATTAGTGTAGACATGAAAAGTGGTATTATGAATATGGTATTTGTGGCAATTTTCTATAATAAAATTTCAAAGTACCAAAATTATTAATTTATAGAAGTTTTATTGTATAATACCTCATCCGTTCCTGAAAATAAGATTTTTTTAGAGTTTATTCTTGTTTCATAAATATATATTTTCTATATTTTTAAGATACTTTGTATACTTTTGACAAACATTAATTGTTAATATTTGAATTAATTAAATTTTATTAGTGGATAGTTATTAAAAAATGTATTAAAAATAAATTATAAATTATAAATTAAATTGTTAATATTTATTATATATTTAATAAACGTGAAAAATATAAAAAATATTATTTTCGGGGAAAGAGGGAGTATATATTCTAAAATCTCCAAAAAAAATTCTGGAAATCGGAGATTTTGATTATCTGAGTTCGCGAAAGTTGCTAACTTTACTATAATTAATAAGATTCTGATTGTTCTTTTTTTCTCTTTTTTTTGTGCACAAGATTGTGATTGTTCTAATAGAATTTAATGTCTTGCTTCAGTAGTTTCGACAAATCTTTACGATTAGATTTCACATTATAGTAAAACAAAAAGAAACATGAAATATTTTCACTCTGGATCACTTTCCTCATCTTTTATTACATTCCAAGACAGATTGTTATACTGACACACTTTTTTTTACTTTCTCCCTTGCTTTTTCTTAGATCTCAAACATAAAAAAAGCTAACTAGATTCTCTTTTGGTGGGATTAGCTCCGATCTTTTTAAAGTTCCAACGCGTGAGATTAAATCAAACAGATCTAGAAAAGACACATAACTGTCATTTAACCACAACCATTCGAAAGTTCCAACGCGTGAGATTAAATCAAACAGATCTAGAAAAGACACATAACTGCCATTTAACCACAACCATTCGATCAATACCCCTCTACCCTAATTTCAATGACCCAAATTTTGTTCCAAACTTTACATTATTCTCTTTCTTCTCTCTCCCCCAAGTTGTCGGCTTTTTTCTGTGTTCATCAAGGAAGAAAACAAAAACTTTGCTAATTAATCCATGATTTTCAATCATGTTTATTTGGATTCTAAGTTGTGGTTTGTGAGATAACCTGGTTTAACCATTTTTTTAACTATAATCTCAATTTCTTACACTCGTTGAATAACAACAATGAAACTTGTTGCAGGTATTTTCCATGGCGGACCACTGTATGGTTATCGCCGGCGAATGGAAGATGACCGACGATGGCAGCTGAACATTCTCAATCGGCAAACAGAAAATGTTCAGGATCGTTACTCTCCATCCTACAATGACGCTGCTTGAACTACAAAACTCTGTCTTGAAGAAGTTCTTTGCCAACATCGAAGCTCTCCCCTCCGCCTCACTGAGCTATTGGCCGCCTAACACAAAGGAACTTGTAACTAGAATCTCCACACCTCTGGTCATGCTTATCCACGATGTTTGTTTACGTTAATTGTGTATACATATGACTATCATGTACATATGGATATTATGTACATGTGGATATTGTATTTAGGTATATACGTGGATATTGTTCTCATGTGTACGTGAGTTTTGTTCTCATAAAGATCCAGTCCATTCATCCAACAAAAAATACATCTAATGATACTACATACAACTATCTAACATAAATCAATCAAATTTTTGAAGTCATAGAAATACACATTTATGTTTATATTGCTATCCACAAGTTCTCGATCTCTAATGTCCAATCAATATAATATCTACGTGTATATATAATTTTTGCTGTCCACATGTACACGTAATTCTTGCTATCCATGTGTACAATCAACACATACACAAATTTTTTTGCTATCTAACATGTACACAAAGAAGTTTTTCCATTTTTGATTAAGAATTCATATTTATTTATCTAGATTTTTATGTGCTAGTATGTATGTAATTACTGAAATGTATTTTAAAATCTAATAGTTGTTAATATTTACAAAAATACAAGTAAATGAGTGGGTCTTTGTTATTGATGGAGATATAAGGCTTTTTATACTCTTAACGATTCGCAACAATAGTTCTGAATTATTTGTGATTGATTGTCGTTACATTCAGTTTTAATTTACAACTGCAATTAACTTGTGATGCATTCTTATGTAAATAATTTTTTTTAAGAGATAGAATTCCTGCACATAAAACATGGACTAGAATGTGTTATATATCCAACTTTTTTTCATTCATGTGTACGTCTGAACTTGTGTACAACAACCATAAACTTGTATTGAACTTCGATGTACACATGTACATATTACATGACATAGCCAAACATGTACACCTAATATTGTGTACAACAACCATAAATTTTTATTGAATTTCGATGTACATATTACATGACATAGCCAAACATGTAGTACACAAATACTATACATGTTGGCCTTAATTATATGTACATAAAGAAGAACACATTTTCAAATCAACAATCACATATGCTATTTCACATTACATACTAAAAACAATTAAAATATTATAATGTCATACATATTATACTACAACAAAATAACTATACACACCCAAATTTTTAGCTTCTTAAATATTTTGTTGTACACAAGTATAAATGCCCATTGTATCCCAAAACATGGATGTATACAATCTGTCTGCATCTCTTTCCGTTGATGAATACATATGTAAGCTGGTGCTAAACTCCAATACCAGTGAGAGGCACACAACCTCTTCGTCTGGCCCTCATGTATTACCAGCTCCAATCTCCTACACCAACAAACACAACATGTACATGTCAATCCAGTAAACTAGGATCGTGTACATATCACATATGTATATTACATATTATGTCTTAAAATTGTCCATATACATGTTTATACGTATGAATGCACATTACAAATTGTACATATACATGTTAGTGCATATGTACACAATCCTGATTGTTCATATGTACACACGTATTGGTGTACACCCTACCACAATTTTGTCAAAACACCAAAACTAGCAACAAGCTTCGACTTTTACCCCATTGTATTATCATCGTAGAAATCTCAAATCCGAAACCCTTATTCCAAAATTAAAAACTCAGAATCGAAATCCCAAACTTTGAAATGTATAACCTCACTTCGAGGGTCTTGGGTTAAATCTCAAATTACACCCTTAATCTCAAAATCAAAATTTTAAATCCAAATCCCTAATCCAAAAATCAAAATCCCAAAACCGAAATCCAATCCCTAAACGGATCTTACCTTTCGCTTTGCCCTTTGAAACTCTCCTCTTTCGCGACAACATCATCTTTTCCGTCCATCGGAAATCTCGTTTGTCGGAGAAATCGCAGTAGCCGTCTTTTCCCACGCAAAGTCTATGCGTTTTACAGCAACTAACGAAAATAAATTACCGACGCCTTTTTTTTTAACAAGTCTGTGCAAAACTAAAAATTCAATTTCACACATGAAACATCTTCTATGTAATAAAAAGACATAATGTGTATTTATGTTAATAACTCAAACAAAAACAGCAGAAAACACATAACGATAACTTCATCAGTACTTTTAACTACCACAAATCCTACACACTTATAATAATAAGTTACGACCATGACCCTTTACAACTTCGTTCTCCTGAACGTTTTGAGACTTAGACCCTTCAAGATATGGAATGTCTCCGGCGCCGGGACGACGAGCTCGACGACTTCGCCTGCGGACTCTGCGAGCTACCAGACGAAACTTCAGAGCTCTTGTTACTCTCACCTTTCCCTGGCCATATCTTCTCAAAGATCCTCCTTGACCTCGACGGCATCAGCTGCGGTCCACCACCACCACCACCACTCCTCGTGCTCTTGCTTCCTCTGCTTTTCTTGCTCAGCCCCACCTTCTTCGCCGCTTCTTCTTCGACAACCACTATGCTCTCCTCCGCCTTCTTCACCGGCGGGATAGGCGAGTGGGAGGAAGCTGCAACAGAACCCACCGGGCTGTGGTTAGCTCTGAGCTGCTCAAAGTAGAGAACTTGCACCACCACTCGTAACGGAAGCCGCTCGTTCTGCGCTGCGTGTGCTGATGATTCACTCGTCAGCTTCCTCACATCCATTAACCCACAAAGTCTCTTCTTTTCAGATTTAGTTAGCTCCGGATGTTCCTATACAAAACCAAGAGTGTGACTAAAAACACTTTGGAGTAATTAGGTGAACAACAAATTGAGTAAAAAAAGGGAGAATAAAAAATTGGAAACTAGAGTAAAATGAACATATAAAAATATTTTATTTATTTATATATATTATTTACTCTAAGTTCAACTTCAAATAAGAGGGCAAAAGTTTTACTCTCAAACCATAAAAGACAAAAAAAACTGATAAATGGAATAACTACTTTTTTTGTAAAACACTTTTACTCTATTAATTTTACTCTAATTCAACCATACAATCACACCCCAATTTTCAGAAATTAAGAGCATCTGCATCAGTTTGAAATGAGAGCTGCTCTAAGCAAATATTATAATAAAATAAATGTATAAAATAGGAGAGAGGGAATAATTTAAGAGAGAGCTGCTCTATGTAAAAAGAGCTGCTGAGAACACTGCTCTCACTTTTGTCATTTTCTAATTGGTGTTTTTTTTTTAACAGTTTAAATTTAAATTACTATATTAATATAACAATTGCAAGAACACTGCTCTTCACTTTTGTTACTGATGATGATGCTCTCTAATAACTGTAAAACAAGAAGAATGTAATAAAATGCTTACATACCTTCAAGAAAGTGTCAATAGCTTTGTAGAGACCATCGTGAATAGGTCTAGCTGCTTCCGGAATTAGCTCAGACAACTCAACAAAGCTAGAGAGCGTTAGGTCACGGTTACTTGCTAAATACGCATCGATCAATCTCCCCACGCTCAACAAAACCCCGTTCCCTAGCACAAACTCCTTGTATCTATCATCCTCCGAGACACGCTTCTCATCCCCCACGAACCGATCAACAATCCTATGAACCAACTCAACTTCATGAATCAACAGATCCTTAACCGAGGCCTCATGTAGCTTCAAGCTCACGTTATCAACCAAATCTTCTTTCACCGTCTCATCAACTCCAACCAAGAACGAGACCTTGAGTAGTTTCAGCAAGAAGCTGCAAGTAGAGTAGCTCATCGCTCTGTTAACCCTCGGCAGCAAGGAAACAACAGTCTCAACGAGATGTTTGTTTGAAGAAGCTGCTTCTGACTCAATAGATTCAGGTAACCATCTCGCAGCGTAGTACCTAAGAGCTTCACTGATTACACCATTGTTCATCCTCCCACTTGACTTCACAGCTCTCAACACTTTCTTGAACAAATCAATCTCAAGCTCGCACACATCTTCCACCCACCAATCTTTAGGAATCGCATTCTCGTCTCTCTCAACAATCTTATCAGGTCCAGATAGCTTCCTGTTGTGTGTGTAAGACCAAGTGATGGTCTCGGGGTTGACCAGAATCTTAGCTGAGACAGAATCAATGCATCTAGCAACGAGCTTTAGATCTTCGGACCATGGAAGAAGAGACTTGGTTGTCTGAAGCATGATGATAGAGTCTTTCCAGCTTCTGAAAATGCCTGAGTTGAGGAAGACTTCGATCTTGTAGATGAGGTTACCGCGGTCAACGTCTTCGGTCATTTCGAGATACTCAGCTGCGCATCGCACGGCGGTTATGTTGTAAGCGTTGAGTGTAACCGTGATCCCGTAGCAGAACTTAGCGCAGATCTCAAACGCTTTGTGTCCTCCAGGGATGTCTGATATAGTGATGTCATTGGTGTTTTCCTCGCTCGCTTCAGAAACAAGTCTCTGCATCCTATTGCTCTTAGATAGCAGCGGGAACTGAAAACATAACATTGCAGCATCAAAAAGACAAACTTCATTACAATTGTATAACTTAAGAATCAGCAAGTAAATACGCAAGTTGTAAATATAACAAAAATGTACCTTATGGAGGTAAAATGTAAACTCTCCGACAATGACGGTAACATCGCTATCTAGATCCGAAACTGCGTACCTGTGGAGAAGAGACCAAGAACATAATCAGCTAAACAAGAACTCTCCAAAATGATTAATCAAAAAATATTTACTAAACGTTAGAGATGTTATGTCACATTCAAAGCCATAAGCGAAGGCAGATTTAACATGTTTTAAGTATCCACAAACTAACAAAAGACTAAATCTCGGGTAAAAGAAATCATTTTTGTTATATTCTCATACGGAACAAAGCCAAGAAAGCAACATTCTTTAGACTACTTTACAATATCCAGATGTCAAGTTTGTGAAGAGATGTCAGCTGATAATTACAGAAACAAAGCATAAGTAAACAAAAGAAAAGAGAGATTCTTCACTTTCTGAATTTGTAGAAAACTCATAATCATCATCTCCTTTTTCTTTCCACTCTTACAAACCAGGACCACAAAACAACACATAAACAAAGGCAGATCATCTAATGGACCACTTCTGATACTCATATACCCCATTTATGTTACTTTTATCTTTGTGGTATTTCCCGCAAAATATGATTAGTGAAACCAATCAAAATGATGGTGGTGATGACAAAAACTATTCCTTATTTTTTTTTCTTTTGTAACACTACTTTTCCTTGTGTTTCTTATCGCTTAGATCAAAACCAGAGTATGTTTTACTATTCATCCACAGAGAAATAAGTCTACCTACCTCTATTCACAGATATCAATTGAAGTCACATATATGTTTTCTTCTGGTGAAAATAATAGAAACCAAGAGAGTTTGGAGCAGGACATGTGTTTCTATAAACCTTTCAAGAGGCAGACAGAGAAATAAAACATGTGGAGAAAAATATGAATAGAAAAGACAACAGAACAGAACAGAACAAAAGAATCAGACATGCATAGAGAACAAACAGTAAGGAATCTATATGACCTTATCAATTTAAAAAAAAAAATAGGAGCGGCAAAAAATATTAAAAATTTACTTACTTGTGGAATTTGTCATCAGATTCAAATGTATCAGGCTTAGACCCTAGTTTCATGAACTTCATCTTTCTTCGTCTTCTTTACCACACCTTTGTTTGACTCTACAGCAGCTTAGTACTAAAAAAGCTCAAAGCTTTACACTTTCTCAATTCAAAACCAGAACAAGAAGGTGAGAAAAGGAAGGAAAAAAAGGGGAAAACGTGGTTTCTTTTAACTTGAGCTTTGCTGGAAGAGGGAGAGACAGTTAATGGGGATGAAAGTTAAAAGAGAGACAAGAGAGAACCAAACCCATGTTTTGCCTCACTATCTTTCTGCAAGAAACCCAAACTCTCCTCGGGCTACGGGACTTTTATGTTCTTTCTCCTAATCTCAACTAACCATTTATAAACGCATTTATTGCCTCTCTGTGGTCACAGAGAAGAACCATAAAGTTTCAAGCTTTTTTATTTATTTTTATTTTATTTAATTTTCCTCTCTGTCAACTTTCCAAGAAAATAAAAAGTTTCAGAAAGAAAATCCCATCGTCATAATAATCACACACAGAGAAAAGCAAAACGTAAATGGCGTAAGATAAAGAGAGGAGAGAGAAGAAAAGGGTTTTGTGTAGCAAGTAAGAGAGGGAATTAATAAGGAGTAGGAAGAGGAGAGAGAGATGAAGCCAGTCGCCGCCAATGCTTTTAAAGCAGAGATGATCCGCTGGAGATCTTCTCGTTCCCTTCTTCTATTCTTCTTCTTCTCTCTCTGGCTCAAATCTCAATTAAAAAAGTTTTTAATTATCCTTGGTTTTGAACTCGGGAAGGGAAGAGGAATGATGGTGATTTATTTTCGGTCTGACGAAGTTGTCTCTCCTACAATCCTACTCCGTGAAAAAAGTACTATATTTAAAAAAAAATACTATAAAAAAGGCAATAAAAGAGAGTAGGAATCTAGCTGCAAATATTCTACATTAGCCAGCTAAGTTGTTTTGAATGTTTGATTAACAACTGGTTTATCTCATTTTTTTAATCACTTCAATTTATTCATTTCTTACGTCTTTTATGTTTATTCGCATTTAGACAACGGAAAAAGGTTTAACGTGTATGTATTTATCTTATGAAAAGGGAAAGAGTAAACATCAATTGATAGAAATGTGCTTTTTTGAAGGACATTTTGACTGTCTGTCTCACGTAAACTGCATCAGACACATGGTGTCTCAAAACTTTGACTGTCTCTCCCAAGTTTCTTATATGAGAGGATAAGGGGTTCTTCTCTGCACATTTGAAGGAGACCGTCTACGTGTATTTCGTGAGCTAAACCCCCTTTCGACATTAGATCAGATCCTTCTCTTTCTTAGTCGCCTAGTTTTTTACGTGTGTCATCCTTTTCACAAGGAATCATTGAGACGGCGTGAAATCGACGCGCCATAAACTCTCTGGACTACGGAGTCCAAACGGAACCCGCTTGTCGAGAGAGTGACACTTTGACTTTTTGCATTACGTTATATTTCTAGATGCTCACGAAGTTTTAGTCAGACTTGCATTTCCTAACACTATTGACTTTCCATACAATGAAAAAAGAAGCTAACCTGATTAATACACAAATGTTTTCTTCGTAACTATGACCGACTCCTTCTAGATCTGAAACTACAATAGAATATCTTAAAAGTCAATAACTGTAACCAAATATAACAATCACTAAGCGGAACACACATTCATATAAAAAGTTAACTCGGCTTAACACAAAATGAAAGAATTAGTATTGCATAACAACTCATGCACTAACCAAATGCAGGCAAAAACCTGATCCGACCAACTTCTATCATTTTATTTTCTCAGCGTATCAACTTTTCTGAATATGGCGCCATAACTTCTTTTCAACACTTAAACAAGGGAAAAACAACTACTTATCCTCAGCTGTGTAATTTAAGCTTAAAGCTTTAAATTTACACGATAATTTTGAATTGTTAGATGACTGGCAATTATTTTACTTTTCTAGAAAGCAAATATATTACTTTGATAACGTAATTTTCTCTGAAAGGAAGCTTCATTTACATTTTCTCGAGTCATGTAAAGTTTCTCCTTTTTAACGCCACTATATGTTTTTCTATTGATACTTTTCATACCCATGAGTATATCGTGTCTCATATAATAAAGCTCGAAAAATGAATAATCAAACATAGTGTTCACAACTAGATACTGCATGGTCGGACATAGTAATGTAAAGAGTGTTACAAAATCATATGTTCACGGGGTTTTCCATGTACATAATTCCATTTTGGTTTTTGCAAATTGACAAATCAACAATCATGTATGTTAATTGTTTTTATCTGCTTAAGGTTATTACTCGACAGTTTTCTCAAGACGTACGATAACAAAAACGGCATAGTCAAGGACTCAAGATCCAAAACGGACCCGGTTTGGTTTAAAATGTATTAATGTAATTTGGTGGGGTCTGCATGTCATTTTTCTCTACGTGCCGTAGCTGTGTTCCACGTGATTAATGGCTCAATTATATATGAACGTAAAACACGTATCGTAAAAGTCGCAACGTAGTTATGGAGATGTATGCATATGGTCCCAAAGCTAAGTCGACTAAGTAGTAAATGAAGGTTGACACGCAGGGCTTGTTCGATCTAGATAGTGGCTTGATTGTGTCAATATGCTGATTTGTCTGCGTCTTCGCTATCAGGATAATTAAGCACGTATATTTGACTTAGTTATCCTTTTATTTGATGCCGGTCATGTAACTCTTTATATGCTCTTCAAACAAAAATAACTCATTATATATACACAATATGCTCCGTTATCTCCGCTTTGTTCAGATTTCAAAGTCTTTGAATTGGATAATGTATAAGTGTATTTATTTCTGGGAAAAATATCAACTAATGAATAGTTTGTTTTTTCACTATTCGTCAGTTACCTTTCTTATTCCGAAATATGCGACTTCAGAAAAATATGCTTCCGAAGACTTCAAATTATGGTTCTCAGACTCTCTCAGCCTCAAAGACTCGAATCTTCGAAATTATTTATCTTAAATGCATAAATTGTTTTTGTTTTTAGTATTAGTCATGCTACTTTACACTTTCCGCTAGTTTTCAAATAAAGAGTTAAATTTATGTATGACGAATTTTCTAACTTAAAACAAAGACGAAAACTATAACCACTGGGTTGAAATTTTTTAAGTAGGACTTTTTCGCTTTGATCATCTTGATTTCCCTTTTAACTTGAGATCCAAGTACGCAACTCCCATAGATCATAATATATAAGCATACATGTTAATGCTCATAATACGTACGAGACTTATTTTCCCACAAGGCCATAGCCAGTTACGACGATTGCTGATCAAACTATATTTTTACCAAAACGTTCCGGTAGCATACATGATCTTCGATGACCCCTATCTTCGAGTATAGAACCACACGAAGTTAATTATCTCTGTCGCACTAAGAAAGTCATGCTTTATATGATCAATGTTAATGTCTTGGCTCATGGTGTATGTTAAGAACTCGATCTCATTCTCTCTTTACATTAGGAAGATGGTTTCTGCATGAATGATTACGACACTCAAAAAATGGAATTTTCAAGTTTCTTGTGATCAAACTTTCATTAGCATTACGAAAATTTCATTAGCAAGTCAATGATATTACATTTCTAGCAAAAAAAATGAATTGATTATTACAAAAGAAAATAATTGTCCACGTCTGTCATCTTTCTAGCCAAAAGAGTTGCGCGTACAGACGTTATCATATGGGGTATAAGAGGGTGTATTATTAGAAATGTCATTAAACATATTTCCTCTTTGGATGAAATAATTATATGTAGATGCATAGCTAAGATGTTGAAAGCACAGAAGGAAAAGCAATGGCATGTGTTCATGAGAAAAGACTAGACGTAGCCTCCATTATTACGGAAGCATTATATTTATACAGTGTTCTACCTCTTTTACATTATATACACTGCATCCATATTAAATGCACTCCCCGTACTGTTATTATTCTCTCAGTTCATCTTCGTTGCAAATTTCATTTTTATTGAACTTTGCAAAAATTATATGCAAATTTAAATAAAACAGACCAAACTCTTTCTAGAAAACCCTAGCCGCCAGGGGCTTCCTCCCTTAGCCTTCTCCTCCTCTGCCATGGATTCCGGTCAGTTGATGGAGCCTGACCCTCCAGAACCTCCCGATCCACCCTTATCTTCCGTTAGAACCTCTAACAGATCCTTCTCTCCCGTTAAAGCTCTCATCCTCTGCAAATCCCATATCATCAATGGAGTTTCATTCTTAGACAGATCTGTTTTTTCCAAGAGACCTTCCATCTCATCTTTCCATCTCTTGTTACCGTCCTCTGCTTCAGAACCATTCATGAATCTAGATTTAAATATGAATCTTTCTCAGATCTCAGTGTATTCTGCCTCTGGAGTTCTTTGGCTTTCCATCTCCTCTATGATTTTGGTCCTAAGAAGTTCTTCTACTTCGGTCCCGGTGGCTGGTTTGTTGGTGCTTGGTTTGGGTTCCTCCAATGGCCTTATTACTGCAGAATGCGGTCTCTTTTTATGGGTTTCTTTGTCTCCCGTCGCAGTCACTGTATGTTTTACCTCACAGCTTGTCAATCTGGCTGTAGCTTCGTGCACGGGTTGCTCGGCCCTCATCACCACCTCATGCTTCATTCATCTCCCAACAATCCAGGTTGTATCTCTGAGATTTTCAAATTTATTCACTGGTGTTGTGTTGATTGTTTTGGAGTGTTCTCCTAGTCTGTCCCTAGCATTGGTGCGGCCATTTACTGCAGTATGCAGTCTCTTTACTGCTTTATGCAGTTCTGCCTGTGTTATATTGAAGTACTTTTGCATTCTGTTGTGGCAGCTTGATGTAGTTATGTCTGACATTTCAATTCCTTGGGTCTTGTTTGTCGACATTTACTGCCCTCTTTCCTCCTCTATGGAGTGTGTTCCCCTTCCAATTTCATCATCTACTTTAAGTGGTTTTGTTTCAGGAAGTAAAACGTTTAAGATTAGAGATACTTCAGATATTGAAGATCTAATCAAAGGCTCATCAAAATGGTGTTCAATCGCCTATGTGTGTGTAGCCATTTCAAGGATTGTCAATTGTGCACTTGCTGCTGTTTCAATCACAGGAATTATATCACTGAATGTGGTCTTTAATTCTCAAGGCTTACTTTCACCTTGCAGCTTGGTTGTTGGGACTAGAGGACTTCTCCACGCCATTAGTTGTTTAAGTGTTTTGTATGCTTCTATCTTTCTTTACTTCATTTTAATTGTTGTTTGTTTGGCCAGGATGACTTTGTTATCATGTTCTGTAAACACTTTCTCCTTAAATGGAGAGTAAGAATCTATAAAATTTTAGGTTTGTCAAAAAAAAAAAAAAAATTGAACTTTGCATAGAAAAGGCAAGAACATAAATACAGTCAAAAGTAATGGTTTTGAACCTCATGTATATGCGAAAGCTACAACGAAAACAATGCTTATAATTGATGTGGTTTCCTAGAGGAGTGGTTCATTTATGTTACTTATATATACATATATATATATTTTTGCTATATTTTTATACTTGGAGTATACAAGCAAATTAAGTTTTCTAAAAATGTAAGAACATGAATACTAAATAAATTTCATTGAGAATAAAAATCGACAAAATGGTATACAAATTTGCAATTGAAGAACTTTTTTTGCTGTGATTACTAGTTTCTTTTAGCGAAATCGCATAGTCATTTTATAATTTATAGTTCCGCTATTTCGCATAGCTTATGGAGAACAAAATAAATATGTTGATAAAATATTTTGTTTACAAGGAAACCAACTTTTCAACTATATAATACTTTAATGGCTATTAGCCTATTATCAAGTTAAACATCGACAATACAAAAGATTCTAAAAATTGATAGTTCAATCTACACGGGAGATTATGTCGGTTTTTGCAACAAGCCAAGAATATGATAATCCACATAGCATTAGACTATCGTATTTGTGTTTTACGTACAATAAATAAAATATGCATGTCATATATCATTCTCAAATAAAATATGCATGTCATATATCATATTATCATTCTCATATATACATACATAAACGATTAGTCTCGGTGAATGATTTTTGACAACTATGAGGAAACCTCGCATTCAATTGAACCGTGAAGAATATTTTCACAAGCAAAACCAAAACTTCTAATTCCGAGGTGAGAATGATTATGCCATTCGACTAATAGTAAATGTTTAGTGTTGGAAAATAATAATTAAAAGGTTAATTTAAGACAGGCGTGAGCATAAGGCATCATAAACAAATGATGGTGAACACTGACTATGGGGTCCAAACCTCCATAATTTTTTTTTTTTTTTTTTTTTTTTTTGAAGAACTTTTACTATTAAAATGCATGAGAAAGCAAATAATACAGACCTAGCCAGGGTCTTAGTTTGTTGGGCCTAACCCCTTAGTTTAAACACATCAAGTACAAAACAGTGACCAAAAATAAAATGAGCGGAGTAGTCAAGGCAAACGAAAGATCGCAGTTGATCTTTCATCTGAACCAATATTGCATCATGCTGGAAGAGATCACAGGGTTACCATCTCTGAAGGTGTGAATTTTGTTTCTAACTGTTCGATCAATTGAGGAAGCGAGGGAGTCAAGAGAGCGGAATTGTTGGCGATGGAGGCGCGAGTTCCTCTCAATCCAGAGGGAGTAGATAACAAGCTTCCAGACCAGAAAGCAAAGACGTTTGTACCAAAGGGGCCCAGACAACGATTGCATCGCATTAAGCATTACCGACCAACTGCGAAGTGGAGCAATATCAATTCGTTGTGCGATCTGAGTCCAGAGATTCCAAGAGAAGGAGCAGTCGAAAAACAAATGATCCCGCGATTCCGACGAGTTGGAGCAGAGCAGGCATCTTGCATCTGTGTTTAATCCCCATGACAGCAGGCGATCTCTAGTAGGGAGACGATTCAAAGTCACCAACCAGGCAAGGAAGTTGTGCTTAGGAATGCCGCCTTTAGCCCATATCACATCCTTCCATGGAACCTGTGAGTCATGGACTTTGAAATAACTGTAAATAGCGCTAGTGTTGTACTTTTCCCATTCCTTGTTCTCAAAGTACCAATAATGCTCATCGGGATCAGTTGTTAGGGTAATTGAAGAGAGGAGAGCTTGGACAGAAACCTGCCTATCTGACCTTGCCGCACGAATCTGCCAAACTCCACCATTGAAGATACTGCTTAGGGAAGCAGTAGTAGAGATGCCCATAGTATTGGAGGAGGCAGGCGCTAGAAAGTCTTGGATAGCACCCAATGAAGACCAGTGATCTGACCAGAATCGGACTGAGTTTCCTGATCCGACTCTCATTCTTATCCATTGGAAGGTAACCCCTCGCAGCTGCAAAAGTTTTTTTACCAGCCAAGGATAATGTTGTTTAGGTTTTATAGTCCAAAAGTTAGATAGATCACCTTTAAGAATCTCCTGCTTGAACCATGCAACCCAAATAGACCCTGATCTCTTAAACAGAAGCCAGATTAGCTTGACAGTACATGCTTTATTCCAAGCCATTAGGTCCCTACAGCCTAGGCCTCCCTCATCCTTAGAAAGTGTGACAGTTCCCCATGCGACCTTTGCTGAGTGGCTCCCTTCAGTAGTTCCATGCCAAAGGAAAGCACTACATAACGAATTTATCTTTGCTATGCAGGCCTTAGGAAGAATGAAAGTGGAGGTCCAAAAGTTGGTGATTCCATTGATGACTGTGTTTAGTAAAACAAGCCGACCTGCATAGGAGAGGGAGCGGGCACTCCAGGAATTTACTTTCCCTTTGATCAGTTGAATGAGCGGGGCACAGTGGTGCATCGACAGTTTCTGGGATGAGAGAGGAATGCCAAGATAGCGGACAGGGAGGGAAGCAACTGAAAGATTACAGGCAGTAGCAATGGCATCGATCTGGTCCTGTTGAACCCCACAAGAGACAAATGAAGTTTTTTGGAGGCTGACTGTGAGACCCGAGTGCTGAGAGAACTCATGGAGGATTTGAAGGATAGCTTGAACCGAGCTTAACTTCCCATCAGTGAAAATGAGAAGATCATCAGCGAAGCACAGGTGAGTGAGCTTTGATGAAGAGCACTTCGCATGATATCCAAACTTACCTTCCTCAGCACCTTTGTTCAACAGGTAGGATAGACAGTTCATGGCGATAACGAAGAGATAGGGAGAGAGGGGATCACCTTGCCGCAAACCTCTACGTCCTTTAAAAAACCCTTGCACTGTGCCATTATAACCGATAGTGAAGGATGGGGTACAGACACACGCCCTCAGCCAACTCAAGAAGATGGAAGGAACATTCAGCGAAGACAAGCAGATAAACAAAAAATCCCAGTTTAAGGTATCAAAAGCTTTAGCTATATCAACCTTTATAGTAATGCGCGGGGGACCCCTCTGCTTATGATAACCATCCACTAATTCTGTTGCCAGGATCGTATTCTCAATGAGAAGTCTACCTTGGACAAACGCCGTTTGATTCGGAAGGATTAGGTCGGAGAGTATTGGCTTTAGTTTTGCAACAAGAATTTTTGAGATGACTTTGTAGAGCGTTGTGCAACAAGAGATAGGTCGGTAGTCAGAAATAGCAGAAGCTCCAGGGTGCTTGGGGACAAGAGATAGGATGGTGGAGTTGACGACAGAGGGTAGGAAGAAGGAGGTAAAGAACCGGGAGATAGAGCACAACACTTCTTCACCAAGGATGGGCCAAGCAGCTTTATAGAAACCTGAGGTGAGACCGTCTGGACCAGGGGCTTTATTTGGGTTCAGCTTAAAGAGAGTTTTGGTGATGAGTTCAGCAGGAGGTAGGGATGAGAGAGCCACACATTGCTCAGGGGAGCAGCGAAACTGGAGGAGATTCTGGAACCATTGTGGGGTGGAGATAGTTACCGGCAGGACAGATGGCGCTAGGATGCTCTTAAAGTGGGTAACCGCCAGTTCACCCATGGCAATAGGATCAGTGAGCAGCGTTCCATTTGGCAACAGGAAGGCTCTAATAGCGTTGACTGCAATTCTCACTTTCCAGATTCTGTGGAAATATGAGGTGTTGAGATCACCTTCCCTTAGCCAGTTGATGCGCGATTTTTGTCGAAAATAAGCTTCCTCGATAGTTCTCAAAAACTCCCATTTATCAGAAATCTCCTTTACTTTAAGAAAGAGTGCTGGGGAAGGAGATTGAAGAGCCTGTGCCTGCACAAGTTGAAGCAAATTGTTAGCAATAATAACTCTCTCTTGAATTTTGGAAAAGTTCTCTCTATTTAAATCTTTAAGCACTGATTTTAATTGTTTTAGCTTCCAGCAGAGGTCTCCAAGAACAGTAGCAATGCTGCCAGCCTGAATCCAGAAGTCCGCAACGGTGGGCAAGAACTTTGGGTGCTTGGTAAGGTAATTGAAGAATTTGAAGGGCTTAGTTCCAGCTAGGGGAAGGGGCATAGCGAGGTCAATGGTACATGGGGAGTGGTCTGAGGTATTAGGGGAGAGGAATGAGGCAACACTATGGGGAAAAGTGGCAACCCAACATTGATTTACCAACAATCGATCTAGCTTTTTGGCAATAGGATCTTGTGGTTGATTGTTTGACCAAGTATTCCTGAGTCCTTGGAATCGCAGGTCAAAGAGTCCTGCTTGGAGTAAGCAGTCAGAAAAGTCTATCATCTGAGGGGTAAGAGAGTTGACCATATCTGATGAGTGTTCAGAATGGTGAAGTATCTGATTGAAATCACCACCCACAGCCCATGCCAGATTATCGAGAGATAAGGCTTGATGAAGGCTCAGAAGCTCCACCCAGAGATCATTCCGCTCCTCTGCCGTATTGGCCGCATAGATAGCAGTAAAGATAAATTTTGTAGCAGGAGGGAGCGAGATTTCACATGTCAGAGCTTGACGGGACTGCTGGATAATATTGACAGTGGCAGGGTGATTCCAGATAATAATAATTCTTCCATCATCATCCGAAGCATGATTAGACGCAAAGCTCCAGCCAGGACAAAGTTTCCGCATAAGAGGGCTGAGGTTTTGCTCCTTGATGTGTGTTTCCAAAAGTGCACCAAAAACGAGATGTTGAGATCTCCACCATTGGCTAAATGGCAAGTGCTTGTCCGGGTCATTTAGACCACGGACATTCCAAAAAGATAAATTTGTATTCATAGAGAGGGTGGGGGAGGATTACCATCTGGGATGGCTTCCTCAGGGTCAGTAGACAAAGCTAAGAAGCTATTAGAGGTGGGGAGGCAAGGAGGAGGGGGGATGATCGGTGGTTTGAGATTTAAGGTTGAGGTTTGCCAAGAGGCTGAGGTTTGGTCATAAAAAGAGGCAGGGAGAGTTATTTGGGGTGAGTTGAAAAGGGACGCTTGCTTTTTAGCAATATAGGAGTTCGAGTAAGGCGCTCGCATAGTTGGGAGGCAGACCACAACAGAGGCATTATGGGCAGAAGAGGAGAAGGAGATAGGAGGGGGGCTTTTTAGGGAGTTTTTTAAGGGGGAGGTAGGAAGAGATTGACTGAGAAGGGGTGGTAAGGAGGGGGAAGCAGTGAATTGGAAAACCGTAGGAGGTCCCAAAGGAGGAGTAGTGGTATTTTCAGGAGAGTCAGATGTTTCAGTGGGAGGGTCAAGAGTCATGGAATCAGTTATGAAATCCACAGCAGCTTGAGAATCGCTTTCAGCAGAAATAGTAGGAGGAGGATCAACGGGGAGAGGTAAGTTGGTATGGGGAGAGTAACCATTTAAATGAACTTGGGGGGTTAAGGGTGGGGCAGTTTGAAGGCCAGGCTGGGACTCAGGGGAGGGACCATCTTGAGGCGGAGGCTGGGTGTCAGTGGAGGGTTGAGATGGCGGGTAGATGCAGTTTTTGAGTATATGGCCAATACGGTTACAATGGGTACAAGAAGGAGGGATCCAAGGATAATCAATTTCCACATTGATGACATCACCATTCTCTCGCACCAGTTCACCAGCAGATGGGAGAGCTTTAGTAAGGTTTGCCTCAACCTTGACATGAGCAACATTCAGACTGGTGACATTTTTGGTGTAGTCATCTGTTTCTATGGGCTCGCCAACAAGGGCAGCAGCATGACTCAGGCCCTCTTTGGTACGAAGGTCGAAGGGTATGCCACGTAAATGAGCCCAAAGTGGGATAGATTCGATTTCCGGATAGGACTCAGAAGCATGAGAGCCCCACTGAGAGACGTAGAACATAGAAGTATCTACATACCACAGCTTCTTTTCAAGGATTTTTGACCGAATGTAATCATTTGGAACTCTGACAAGCATGGAGTGTTTCAGAGGCTGCAGGTGAATCTCTAACTTTGAGCCTTTTCCCCACATAAAGTTTAGAACACTCTGAATAGGACCGTAATCAGGCATCTTACCTAAGAAAGATCCTACAACATACTGCTTGTGAAGTGCTGCACCTCTTTCGAAGACAGCATCAGGGATAAGGACTCTAGGTTTTCCTTCAGGAGAGATAGTAGTGGGGGCCAAACGCTTTAGGGACTTATCGGAGGGGATCCGAACTTTAGCAGCATAGGTTTGGGTTTGACTATGGGGGGATTTAGTTCGCGGAGTACTTTTAGGAGCAGGTTTTTGGGTAGTTTTGGTGATGGCAGGTTCTGGAGGAGAGTTAGTTACAAAAGGAGGTGGGTTAGAAGGGGATATGGGAGGAACAGGGGAAGAGGTTTGGAAAGAGTTTGGAGAAGGGTTAGGGAGCAGGGGTAACTTATCAGAGGCGCGGTTAGTGATGATGGGAGAGGAGTGCTTAGGAGGTAGTATAGTGAAAGCTGGGTCAGCAGGGTTAACTACTGTAGTTTTAATAGATCCAGATCTGGTTTCTGAATCTGCAGAGACCACATTATCCTCCATGATAACATCAGGAACTTCAGAGAAGGAAATATGGTTAGCAGGTTGCTCCTTGCAGGGCAAAGTAGTGAAATCAGTAGTAGATTGGGGTTTTACTGTAGCAGGAACAGTAACAGTAGAAGTAGAATTAGTGAGAGAGGGGGAAAGAGGGGGAAATTCAGCAAGGAAGGCAGGGGAGGGAGGGTCGGGAGGGTCAGGCGGAGTAGGGGGAGGTCCACCAGGAGTAGACGACGACGGATTCAGGATGGCAGCTAGACCGGACGAGGAGAGCCAGGGGTTCTCGCTGGAAGACATCGCTGGATTCACCAAACCTCCATAATTGCACCCTTGTGCTTCTTCTCTTCTTCCTTTTTCTCCCTTTCTTCATAAATTTCTTTATAGTTTCCGGTTTAACCTCTTTTTCTTTTCAATTGAGTAAACTTTTTTTCGTTGGCAAGTTGCAAAACTTATTTGAATTATTTGGAATGTAAAAGTAGTGTCTAAGAATAAGTCCTGTCAGTGAAAAAGGGGAATGATTTTGGTCGTTTTCAGGCCTCTTTTTCTTGTTGTTTGCTTCTTGAGTCGCGATATACAAGACTCCAAAGAAATGGACTATATACTAGTTTGGATGTTTTGTGATAGTGGTGTGAGTTTGGTGATAGTAACCAGTAAGCAACATGTGCCGAATGAAAATTTTAAATGGGTCCACAAAAGCCAATTATCCAAATTTAAATTGCAGAAAATAATGTATTTATTTATTTTTTTTGGGGGGGGGGGGAGGGGGAGGGGGTGGTCAAAATATTGTAATCCAATGTTATATATTGTAATGTAACTATGAAACTAGCAGCTACTCCCTCCGTATCAGTTTAACTGGTGTTTAGAAAGAAAAATTTTGTTTCAAAATAATTGATATTTTCATTATTCTAGGTAGAATTTAATATCATTTGAACTTTATGACCAATTACAAAATACTGGACTTTTGTTTTATTGGTTGAATTAATTTTATTTAATGATATTTTTATATAATCAAGATAAATTATATAGAATTTTGTTTTCTTAATCCATGTGCAAAATTCTTAAAAACCACTTAAAATGATACAAAGTATGAATTTACGAGTGAGACACTTTAATCAGGTCATGACGTTACATGCTAAACATACCCAAATCTCTTATTTAAGTTAATCATGGCTTATTAATGATACATATGTATGTTTTCTCATGGCTTATTAATGATACATATGTATTTTTTCTCACTTCAATCTAAATCTCTTAACAGAGTATAGGGACATAATTATGCTGCAAAGTTTTTTTTTAAATCATGTTTAATTGGAACCATTTACAAAATCAAACGATGGCCAACTTAATTTGACGAGTAAATGATGATTTATACTCCTTCCGTTCCCGAAAGTAAGATTTTATAGAGATTTCACGCTTATTAAGAATATAATAAATGCTTACAGTTTAATTTATTATTTATTTTTTATACACTTTCTAATTACTCTCCACCAATTAAATCTAATCAATTCAAATATTTGTAATTAACGTTTCTCAAAAGTACTTTAAAAATATCGAAAATCTATTTTCGTGAAATAAGAAAAAAATCTAAAAAATTTTAATTTTGGAAACGGAAAAAGTAACTAAAATGAATCCAGTTAGCGAAGAGAAAGAAGATATTGTCGTCCAGGTTTTATGCTCATGAAGCAACACATGAGTGTTTCTACCTAACACCCTATTTCGATACACTTGCTTTTTTGGGCCATAAGTGGCTTCACCTAATTTTTCCATATTCTAACGTTACGATCTCAATTTATGCTAATCCCCGTGTCCTTTTAGAAATCATGTGAATAGCCAATAATCGCATAAATTCAACTTGTTATAATCTTGTAGTTGACTAATAAAATCATCATATTAGTGACATTTTGATAGTAAAAGTTAGTTGAAACTCGATGAAAAGACTTTACTAGGTGAGCTGTGAGCACTACTTTATCTCATTAATTTGTCTTTGGGCTGGTACATTGATCGAATTTATACATTTTCATATATTTTTTTACGTGACAGACTGACAGTAATCAAAACACCCACGGTTTAAATCCATTTCATTCTTTCTTCATCGTGACAATAAAAAAAACAATAAAAAAATACTTACAAATAAACTCAAATTTTCGAAATATTTCAGACTGTATTCTCTTTTAGAGAGTTCAATGTGAGTGTTAAGGTATCAGACTAGGTTCGATTCCGATCTTGATCCAGTTCACTTAGTTGATCATAAACCTAATCTTGATCTTAACTAGTGTTGAATCTTCAAATCGAAGTAACGCAATCAACACAAGCAGTTGTTTACCCAGTCTTCGTTTCCTACTGACTGGGGAGAGAACAAAACTCTCATGCACTCCACTATTATATCAATGCGATACAACAGCTCCAGATCTCTCACGATCTAGTTTATGTGCAGGTACTACAAGAGAATCTACCGAGAACTCTTTGAAGAAGATTACGAGAGTGACTACGATGGAGATGACTCACTATCAACCTCCGACACCTCCGAAGCCGAAGACGCGTAGAACGAATCGGAGAAACGCCTTGATCGCAAGAGCTGTGATCACTACCGGATCCCTCTGTTCTTGATCAGTTTCTCCTTAGACTCTCGTATCTTCTCCCTTTACTCTTCTCTTTATCTCTGTAAAACCTCTCTCCTCTGTATCGCTCTCCTCTGTTTCTTTCTGAGGAAGACGATGATCATTATCTTCTAGTGGGTCCCGTGTAACAACCTTATTCTCGTCTATCTTATTTCCTCTTGGGCCGTTTGGCTTTTAATGAAAATACTTAAGCCCATTAGTAGCCCAGACCTAAACGACAATACTCCACAAATCTCCACCTTTGTCGATTAGGACGAAACATAACTCCTCCGCCGTAACACAACTGTTCTCTACGCCGTATCCAAACCCTAACCATGACTGAGAATTCCCAATTCAGTCAATCAGACTCAAACAGCTACCCCAAGACCGAAGAAGACCGTTTTCTAATCCCCATGGAACCTGTAAACAGTCCTGACCCTCTGTTTTACAACCCTGAACTCGTAAGCTCTCCCACTCTTACTCTCCCAGTTGACTTCAAAATCCCAGACTTTGTTCCTGTTTCAATACCACAAGATCCTGAGCCTGTCCTGACCTCAATTCCAGTTGAACCAACTGACGTTCAACCACGAAAGCTGTCAAACCTTGAATACTGTAAGTATCTGACACTCCAAGTACACATCTTTTGTAACCAACTCAGACCCGCTGAAGAATTACTCTTTTCCAGTTAACAAGCATCTGAACATCTTCGGCAACAAACCTGCAACTCCTACGTAAGAACCTCAGTATTTCTTTTAAACTTCCCATTATTTAACCCCGTTGTTTGACCAAGAACAAACCACTAACTCAATTTGCCCTCTGTTGTAACATGTACTCTTACTTGTTGAGATGACCAAACAACAGTGCCATCTCAGAGTACATCTCAAGTCGCTCAGGCAATGACCCCCAGCGTTTCGAGGCACTTCTCGAACGCACTTCCAGGTAAGCTCTTTGTCAACATATCTGCCGGATTTAAACTAGTATGAATCTTTAGAACCTTTACTAGACCCAGCTCAATAATGTCTCCGACGAAATGAATCTTTCTCGCAATGTGTTTAGTACGGTCATGATGAACTGGATTCTTAGCTAGGCAAATCGCACTTTGAGAATCACAATGTAGCTTAAAGAACTCCGAGTCAAAACCTAATTCATCGCAGAATTCCCTTAACCACAAACCCTCCTTTGTAGCTTATGATAAAGCCATATACTCAGCCTCTGTTGTTGACAAAGCCACCACATGCTGTAGTGTAGATCTCCAGCTCACCGTATTACCACCCACTTTAAACACATATCCAGTAACTGATCTTCGCTTGTCGAGGTTAGTAGAGTAATCTGAATCACAAAAACCTTCAATATCAAATCTTTCTGACTTTGTGAATGTAAGACACACATCTTTAGCTCCTTGTAGATACCTTAGTATCCATTTCACAGCTTCCTAGTGTTCTCTACTTGGTTTAGACATGAACCTGCTAACTAAACCAACCGCGAAAGCAAGATCAGGTCTCGAACCAACCATAGCATACATTAGGCTCCCAACTGCACTCGCATATGGAACAGAGTCCATAACCTTCGACTCAAGTAGCCACTCCTTATCTGTCAAACTCTTTAGTTTAAACTGAGAATTTGTTGGAGTTATAACCGGCTTACAGAATTCCATTCCGAATGTCTTCAGCACTTGACCAATGTATCTATTCTGTGTCAGTTTCAGCACTCCCTTCTCTCTGTTCCTTAAAATATCCATTCCAAGAATTCTAGAAGCTGCTCCAAGATCCTTCATTTCAAATTCAGTACTCAAACTCTTCTTTAAAACTTGAATGTCTTTCTTATTTTTAGCAGCAATCAACATATCATCCACGTATAGTAGTAGATATACACAATCTCCTGTCTTTAACTTCTGCATGTACACGCAATGATCTTTAACACACCTTATGAATCCAAGTGTCTTGATGAATGAATCAAACCTTAAGTTCCACTGTCTAGGAAATTGTTTCAACCCGTATAGAGACTTTCTAAGAAGACAAACTTTCCCTTCATCTCCCTTCTTAACAAACCCTTCTGGTTGTTCCATGTAGATAGTCTCATCTAGGTTTCCATGTAGAAATGCGGTTTTCACATCCATTTGTTCTAGCTCAGCATCAACGTTTACAACATAGGACATGATGATCCTTATAGACACATGCTTTACCACTGGTGCAAAAATCTCATTGTAGTCAACTCCTTCTACCTGAGTAAAACCTTTCGCAACCAATCTAGACTTGTATCTAGGATCTTCAACCCCTGGAATCCCTTCCTTAAGCTTATGAATCCACTTGCATCCAATGACTCTTTGTCTAAGAGGCCTTTCAACGATGTCCCAAGTGTGATTCTTATCCAAAGAGATTTTTTCTTCTTTCATGGAAGCATTCCACTTATCCCAGTCTTTACTTAGTTTTGCTTCAGCTCACGATTTGGGCTTACTAGTTACAATATCATCAGCACATGTTAACGCATACGCCACAAAGTCTCCACTCTCAAATATAGCCGGAGGCTTAGTCTGTCTCCTTACTCGATCTCTGGCAAGTAGATAACCATCTAGAGATTCTTCCTGATCTTCAGATTCTTCTTCACTTTCTTCTGAATCAGAGTTTCTCCTATGACTTGAAGTAACTTCACCTTCACCTGTGTTCCCTGATTCTGAAGATGAACCAACCTCAAAGATGGAATTTTTGTGAGTAGGACCCTGAATCAAATCAGCTTTGAATGTCACCTTTTTACCTTGGATTCACTTGCAACTCATTTTCCTTTAGATTTCTTATACAACGTTTTCTCATCAAACACAACGTTTCTGTTGACTGTTGACTTTCCTTCCTCGACCAACCACACTCGATATCCTTTCGTGCCTTGAGGATAACCCATCAAGATGCCTTTCAACGCTCTTGGGCTCATTTTATCTTGAACAATATGAACATATGCCACGCAACCAAATCTCTTAAGATGACCAAACTCCACCTTAACCCCAGACCACACTTCTTCAGGAATCTTAAACTCGATAGAAGCACTAGGAGTACGATTTATCAGGTAAACTGATGTAGCAGCAGCCTCTGCCCAAAACTTCTTCTCAAGTCCTGACTCTGCTAGCATACAACGAATCTTATATGCTATTGTCCTATTCATCCTTTTTGCTACTCCATTTTGCTGTGGAGTATAAGCACATGTTCGATGTCTCTTAATCCCAGCTTCTTTGCACATAGTATCCATCAGGTTATTACAGAACTCAAGACCATTATCTGTGCGCAAGCACTTAATTTTCTTCCTTGTCTGAGTTTCAACAAGCTTCTTCCATTCAGAGATGTTCTCATACGTTTCATCCTTAGTCCTTAAGAACCTGATCCAAACTTTCTTTGAGAAATCATCTATTAGCGTCAAGAAGTACTTGCAACCTGATAAGCTTTCTATATTTGACACTGAACCCCACAGAACACTATGAACATAAGCAAGAGTTTCTGTTGTAGCGTGTTTAGCGGTAGAAAATGGCAACTTATGAGTTTTTCCAAGGACATAGTTCTCACAGAAATCCAACGTGTGAACCTCCTTCTCTTTCAGATAACCATTCTTCACCAGAAAGTTCATGTTCTTTAAACTCATGGGTCCCAATCTTGAGTGCCAAAGATTAGTCAGATTTTCTTCAGTTCTTGCCACGTTCACTTCAGCTTTATCCACCGTACCATCAAGTTAATAGAGCCCATCTTTGTAGCTTCCTGAAAAAACTCTCTTTCCATCCTTAAAGAATACAACTTTGAAGCCTTCTCCCCTGTATGTACATCCACACTTCTCAAGCTGACCATACGATATGAGGTTTCTTCCTATGGTAGGCATGTATCTTACTTCAGTCAGAATCACAGTAGACTTGTCAGGGTTAACAATCTTCAGCTTTCCATACCCATGAACTTCACTGAACGTATTGTTTCCCATTAATACTCTGCCTCCATTTTCTTCTACAAAGTCAAATAACACTTCTCGATTTGGTGTGATGTGAAAAGTGCATCCCGAGTCAAGAACCCACTCAAACTTAGTGTCATGAACACTAGCAGTTAGAATCATAGGACACTCTATGTCTTGGACCACATTTGCCGCATTCTGAGATCTCTGATCTTTTCTCTCAGGACATTCTCTTTTAAAATGTCCTTCTTTACCACAGATCCAACACTCCCTAGTCTTCTGTTGACCTTTGCCTTTAGACTTTGATCTGAAATCTTTGCTTTTAGATCTAAACCTCCCACCTTTTCCTTGTCTCTTGTCACTTCTTCCTCTAGTAAGACAAGTCCTTCTGCATCAGACTTGGAGCGTTTTAACAAACCTTTTTCTTTTAGCTCCGCTTCCTTTGCATATGCTGACGTAGTAACTTCTTTTATCGTTAGTGTTTCTTTGCCATTCCCATACTTCAGAGTGTGTACAAGAGAGTCACACTGTGGTGGTAGACTTGTTAGAATCTGTATAGCTTGATCCTCGTCCGAGACTTGAATGTTCAGGCTCGCAAGATCATCTACCAGCTTTAAGAAAACATCCAGATTCTCTTCAATGCTTTTGCTTTCAAGCATTCTGTAGCTTGCAAAATTTTGCTTCAGATAGATCCTATTTGGCAATGTCTTAGTCTGATAGTCAGCTTCAAACGCTTTCCAAACTCCCATGGCTGTAGTTTCTCTCATTACTTTCCTTAGAACCATGTTGGTAAGGCTTGAGCAAATAAGGTTTCTCGCTCGAGTATCCTTTTCTTTAGCCAGTGGATCTTTCTTCACTTCCTTATCAGTGATGTCATCACTATCATCTGTTGCTTCTACTTCCGTAGAGCTAGCCGCTTCAGTCAAGATGTGTCCCAGCCCTTGCAGCTCCAGCTGCATTTGCATCTTGAACTTCCACATACCGAAGTCACCAGATCCATCAAACTTCTCCATCTCAAACTTCCCGTGAACCGACTCCATATTAGCCTCTGCAGTCAGTCACACTTTCTTCACACCAAATCACACAACAACTAAACTTCCCTTGAACCACAGCTCCACCGCTGCGCGAACCTAGTTCTCTTAACCGAGAACCTGGCTCTGATACCACTTGTTAAGGTATCAGATTAGGTTCGATTCCGATCATGATCCAGTTCACTTAGTTGATCATAAACCTAATCTTGATCTTAACTAGTGTTGAATCTTCAAATCGAAATAACGCAATCAACACAAGCAGTTGTTTACCCAGTCTTCGTTTCCTACTGACTGGGGAGAGAACAAAACTCTCATGCACTCCACTATTATATCAATGCGATACAACAGCTCCAGATCTCTCACGATCTAGTTTATGTGCATGTACTACAAGAGAATCTACCGAGAATTTTTTGAAGAAGATTACGAGAGTGACTACGATGGAGATGACTCACTATCAACTTCCGACACCTCCGAAGCCGAAGACGCGTAGAACGAACCGGAGAAATGCCTTGATCACTACCGGATCCCTCTGTTCTTGATCAGTTTCTCCTTAGACTCTCGTATCTTCTCCCTTTACTCTTCTCTTTATCTCTGTAAAACCTCTCTCTTCTGTATTGCTCTCCTCTGTTTCTTTCTGAAGAAAACGATGATCGTTATTCTCTAGTGGGTCCCGTGTAACAACCTAAACCCATTAGTAGCCCAGACCTAAACGACAATACTCCACAGTGAGCTCAAATTACAGTAAACTTAATCAAAATCAAACTGAAAGATAGAAGAAAAAAGAATTGGAATCCCTGAAAGCCATGCATGATGATACTCATCTACATTTAGGATAAAGTCCCAAAAATACACAACTCAAGTCCATTATGTGACCCTATCCCAAAACTGTGAAACGTTATACTTGTAAAACAGCTACAAACCGTAAGAAGTGTCTCCCTCCGCTCGCTAAACTTGAATTAGCACCGGAGTATTATAGGAGCTACACAATATCTGTTTTATTCTCCAGCATTTAATTTATTATCTCTTTAGTTGATAGGATATTTTTGTGTTGAACTTGTTTTGTTATTACATAACAAGAAAACAAAAAAGTTCTGAGAATTAAGCAGAAGCAAAAACAAAAATACAAAACAAACAAAAAGAAGATAAACCCATTTTCTAATGAGGGTTTTATTTTCTTGGATGTGTATCTTCCGGTTTAGCCGTCCCTGTGGCCACTTTAGCTACATCAGTGGCACTAGCCTCAGGCTTTTTCTTAGCATACATAACAGTGTACATGACTGCACCGGATATAGCTAATCCAGCGATAGCCATGGTGGTGTAACTGTATGGCAAGTTACGGCGTTGGTGGAGAACACCACCGGGATTACTCCCTGGTGGCCTCTTCGATGATTCAACCCCCGCAGCTTTCACTCCTTCCGGACTCATCTTCGTTGTATCCGCCGTTTTCCTCCAGTCATTTTCTCCAGCCATCTTTTTTTTTGATCAATATCTTGTTGGAACTATCCTAACCAAAGGAAGAAACGGTGTTGCTTTAGTAAATGGGTTATGGAGATAGTAAGAGTCACGAAGACACGTAGTGTTGTTGAGTTTGATAATGTGTCTCAATAAGGGACACCTAGCTGATGCTGTTTATTTTCTGTAATAAACGTATTAGGCAGGTGTCACACCTTAAACATATCATAGATTCATGTGCAAATGTATACTTCTTTACTTTTTATATGGAAGTTTTTGTGGGTCTTCCGCGTCTTGTGGGCTTTGTGGAGATATGTTCTTGACTTACCTTTTTCAACCCAACACCATAGAAGCCCAGCTAGACTGGCAAATGAAAGTAAAAAACAGACAAAGGTAGCCTTGACCAGTCTTCCTAGAAGACTGTGTAATCAGTAATTATCAGATACCAGGTCTTGTCTCTTACCTAGCCGTTACGTCACCTTCATCAACGGCTACATCAAACATTTTTCATCTTTTCCCTTTAATTTCCATAAACTTCAACGGCTAGTTCTCATCTCAAGCCTCTCACTAGATCTATAAAAACCACACAAGCTCCTCACAGACTATTCATCTCCAACTCATTCAAACACATTCTTACACACTAACACTTTTGTGGTGCTAAATTCAGTAGAGAAGTATCTGTAACCAATGGCATCTTTTTCCCCTCTAGTCATCATCTTCCTCTGCATTTTCTTCTTGTCCGTAAACGCCAATGAGGTAACCGTCGGTGGAAAATCCGGTGACTGGAAGATCCCTCCTTCATCTTCTGACTCTTTCAACGAATGGTCTCAAAAGGCTCGCTTCAAAGTTGGCGACTTTCTCGGTATACCTTCAACTTCTCATCACTATCTCGAATCCTTACAAAACCTTTTTCTTTTATAATAAATGACTATGTATTTTACTAGAATTAACATCCTTACAAAACCCATAAACCCATTTTCATCAATTTACTTGTTTTTTGTAATCTTCCATGTTACTCTGTTTCTTATAACATTGTTACATGTTTTTATTCCAGTTTTCAGCTACGAAGCTGGTAAAGACTCGGTGCTGCAAGTGACAAGAGAGGCGTACGAGAAATGCAACACCACGAGCCCGAAAGCCAGCTACACCGACGGGAACACCAAGGTGAAGCTAGAACAACCCGGTCCGGTGTACTTCATAAGTGGAACAGAGGGTCACTGTCAAAAGGGGCAGAAGCTACGCCTTGTTGTGGTCACTCCTCGTAGCTCTCTCTCACCGGCTCCTTCTCCATCTGACGGTCCCGCCGTTGCTCCTACTAGTGGCGCTGCTAAGCTCACCGGCGTCTTCAGTGTTGTGGGCCTTGGTCTTGGACTCTGGGCCTTGTTCTGAGAGCAGCTTTTCACTTTTATTTTTAAATGTTTTTAGTCTTGAATTCTATTCTATTTATTAATTTTCAAATATGTAGCAGAGATCTTTGCTATGTCTCCCTAGTCTTGTTGTTACTAATTCAGTATTCACAAGATTAATTAAGTTTTATTAATATAATCGGAATCACTTTTGAACTTGTTTCGTGGATATCATCAGTTTATCAATGACTAAGGTATTTGAATTAGTTTATACGTTTATATCACAAAATGAAGAATTAAGAATGTTATTTACCAATTTACCAGTCCAAAAAGAATTACACTTTTAGTTTTTCAAAAAAAAAAAACACATCTAAGAAATATAAAGCAATAAATGAAATGTGGCTATATCCATTATTGGGCCTAAAGAAAGTAACAGGCTTCTACATACGAGCCCACTATTGGGCCTCAAGATATTTTGAGAGGGAGCTAGTGGAGCGAGCTAGCGAGCCACTGACATTTTATCCTTTCGACCAGTTTTTTTTTCCTCTTTTATTCTTTTTAATAAAAAAAATCTCCGGTTCACCGGAACCAGCAGCTCCGTAGTGTTGTCGTCTGGTGAACGGAGACGTATCCAAATCTTTCGTAACCCATTCACAGCTTCTCCACTTTGAAATGTGATACTGCTCTTTGCTTGTCTTAATTTTGAAAAAAAAAAAAAGAAAGATGGCAGCTTTACTCTGCTCCACGAGTCTCTGCGGCGATATAACGGTCAGTGACACTTTCCTCGTTAGTAACATCAAAGAGAAACGCAATAGTTCGGTTAACCGCGGATTAAAGTTCCACACTTTGAAGAAGGTTGGGCCTCTGTTCCATCGCAAGAAACAGAGGAAAACCATGAGATGCAGCGTAGTCTCCATGAAAGGCTCTGACTTTTCGTTTCCAATGATAAACAAGAAGACATTCAAATCCTCAGAACTCACCAAGATTCTAAAGTCGCTTCCCGATACTGCCTCCGCGTTTTCCTATTTCAAAGAGGTAGCTCAGAGTCAGAGTCACACCACCGAGACTTGCAACTACATCCTCGAAGCTTTGAGCGTCGATGGTAAACTCCAGGAGATGGCTTACGTCTTTGATTTGATGCAGAAACGAATCATAAAGAGAGACGCAACCACTTTCTTGACTATCTTCAAGTCTCTTTCTGTCAAAGGTGGGTTGCGGCAAGCGCCTTATGCACTAACGAAGATGCGAGACTCTGGTTTCCCTTTGAACGCGTACTCATACAACGGCCTGATTCATCTTCTCCTCAAGTCTAGGCTTTGTGTAGAGGCGATGGAGGTTTACAGAAGCATGATCTTTAACGGTTTCAAGCCTAGCTTGCAGACCTACTCTTCCCTCATGGTAGGACTAGGGAAAAGAAGAGACATTGACTCTGTGATGAGTCTGCTCAAAGAGATGGAGACGTTGGGGCTAAAGCCCAACGTCTACACGTTTACCATATGCATCCGTGTGCTCGGTAGAGCGGGGAAGATCAACGAAGCGTATGGTATACTCAAGAGGATGGATGAGGAAGGGTGTGGACCCGATGTGGTTACCTACACTGTCCTCATCGACGCGCTTTGCACCGCAGGGAAGCTGGACTGCGCTAAGGAGGTTTTCTCCAAGATGAAAACCGGAAGACATAAACCGGACCGTGTGACTTACATCACTTTGCTTGATAGGTTTAGTGATAGCAGAGATTTGGATTCGGTGAGGCGGTTTTGGAGCGAGATGGAGAAGGATGGGCATGTCCCTGACGTTGTAACGTTCACTATTCTAGTTGACGCTCTTTGCAAAGGTGGGAGGTTTAGTGAAGCGTTTGAGATTTTAGATGTGATGAGGGAGAGAGGGATCTCGCCGAATCTTCACACATACAACACGTTGATCTGTGGTTTACTAAGAGTTCATAGGTTAGACGACGCCCTCGAGGTTTTTGATAATATGGAGTCTTTTAGTGTTACCCCTACTGCATACACGTACATTGTTTTTATTGATTACTATGGGAAGACCGGAGATTCAGTCAGCGCTCTCGAGACTTTCGAGAGGATGAAGAGCAAAGGAATAGCTCCGAACATTGTGGCGTGTAACGCGTCTCTCTACAGTTTAGCTAAAGCGGGAAAGGATAAAGAAGCTAAAGAAATATTCTATGGCCTTAAAAACATTGGGCTTGCACCTGACTCGGTGACGTATAACATGATGATGAAGTGCTATAGCAAGGTTGGGGAAGTAGACGAAGCTATCAAGCTGATGTCCGAGATGCTGGAAAACGAGTGTGAGCCTGATGTGATCGTTGTCAACTCTCTGATCAACACTCTTTACAAAGGTGATAGAGTGGACGAGGCGTGGGAGATGTTCACGAGGATGGAGGAGATGAAGCTCAAGCCTACCGTTGTGACTTACAACACTCTCCTCTCGGGTTTGGGGAAGAACGGAAAGATCCGAGAGGCGATTGAGTTGTTTGAAGTGATGGAGGAGAAAGGATGTCCGCCTAACACGGTGACGTTCAACACTCTCTTGGACTGTCTTTGCAAAAACGACGAGGTGATGGTGGCGTTGAAGATGTTCTTCAAGATGAGCTGTGTACCTGATGTTTGTACTTACAACACTATTATATACGGTTTGATGAAGAAGGGTCGAGTTAAAGATGCGATGAGTTTCTTCCACCAGATGAAGAAGCTTGTGGGGCCTGACTTTGTCACGCTATGCACTCTTCTTCCGGGCGTTGTCAAGGCTGGTTTAATCGAAGACGCTTACAAAATCATCACCAGCTTTCTTCACAGCTCTGCGGATCAACCGGCTAGTCTCTTCTGGGAGGACTTGATGGGATCTGTCTTGGCTGAAGCTGGAGTAGAGAAGGCTGTTTCGTTCTCTGAGAGGTTGGTTGTTAATGGAGTTTGTAGAGATGGTGAATCGATCCTGGTGCCGATGATCAGATACTGTTTGAAACATGGTGATAATCCCTCAGGTGCTCGAACGTTATTTGATAGATTCACTAAAGATCTTGGTGTCAAACCGAAACTTCCGGTTTATAATCTGTTGATCAGTGGCCTTCTTGAAGCTGATATGATTGAAGTAGCAGAGGAACTGTTCCTAGAGATGAAGAGCAGTGGTTGCTGCATCCCTGATGTTGCTACATACAACTTCTTGCTTGATGCTTACGGAAAATCAGGAAAATTGGAAGAACTATTTGAGATGTATAAAGAGATGTCTTCTCATGAGTGTGTACCGAACACAATCACTCACAACATTGTCATCTCCGGGCTGGTGAAAGCTGGGAACGTGGAGGAGGCTCTTGATTTATACTATGACCTTATCAGTGACGGCGACTTCTCTCCGAGTGTTTGCACGTATGGTCCTCTCATCGATGGTCTTTCCAAGTCGGGGAGATTGTATGAAGCGAAGCAACTCTTTGAAGGGATGTTGGACTATGGATGCAGCCCAAACTGTGCTATCTACAACATTCTCATCAACGGGTTTGGCAAAGCGGGGGAGGCTGATGCAGCTTGCAAGTTATTCAAAAGGATGGTTAGAGAAGGAGTGAGACCTGATCTCAAGACTTACTCGGTTCTAGTGGATTGTCTTTGTATGGTAGGTAGAGTGGACGAAGCCTTGTGTTACTTCAAGGAGCTGATGGAATCTGGCTTGGACCCTGATGTGGTGTGTTACAATCTCATAATCAACGGGCTAGGGAAGTCTCGGAGGCTTGAAGAAGCTCTTGAGCTTTACAATGAGATGAAGAGCAGCAGGGGGATCACTCCTGATCTGTACACTTACAACTCGTTGATTCTGAATCTTGGTATCGCGGGGATGGTGGAAGAAGCTGGGAAGGTTTATGATGAGATACAGAGAGTGGGTCTTGAGCCAAACGTTTTTACGTTTAACGCGTTGATCCGTGGATACAGTTTGTCTGGAAAGCCTGAGCGTGCTTACGCTGTGTACCAGACGATGGTGACTGGTGGTTTTAGTCCCAACACAGGAACATATGAACAGCTCCCGAATAGAGCTTGACAATTTTACACAGCTGACACAGTTAGAGAGCTCTACACTAAGTGAAGCTTCATCTGCAGAAGACTTTTTGTCATGTAAAGTGTACAAAACATAAGGTTCTGTAAATGTCATACTCCTGTTTCAAAAATATTCATGTTTTAGAAAAAAAATGTTTCAAATGTATTTTTATTAAATAATATATTGTGAATTAAAAATTATGAAAAATAATTAATCATAAAAACAATACATTTATAATCAAAATTTAAGATTTTTTAAATATGAATGAAATTTCCAAAACGTGTAACATTTTTAAAGATATTATTGTGTTTGTGTTTACATGATGATGATACCTTCTTTGATTATTAGACCATACACTTCGTCATCTAAGAACCAAAATAGTTCCAAGAGAATGTGTGTATATGGAGAATCTATCAACCTATAGCAATCCTAAGTAGATAGATTATGGATAATATTTGATACTAACAACGTTTTGGTTTTGAGATGTTACAAGGACACTAAGAATTGTCTGAGGCATAAATAAACTGTTCATAATGTGTACTAGATTTTGACTCGTACATCCGCACAGGTGTGTATTTTTCGAAAACATATTACTATTTGTTTTTATATCACTATTTATGATTGGGCAAAAAATTCGAATCCGAAGAACCGAACCGATTCCGATCCAAAAAAGTAGTACTCAACTCGAATCAAAATTAATTAAATATCTGAATTATTCAAAATTTTGGTATTTAGAAAACTGAAACCTAATCCGATCCGAACCAAAGTATTTTGGGTATCTGAATGTATCCGAAATAGATTTATATACTTATATATATTAATTATTTTTAGACTTAATGTACATAAAAACATCCATAATATATATGATACTTTTAAGTTAGTTTAAATACTTGAAAATATATAAAAAATAGTCAAAAGTAAATATATAAAATAGTTAAAGTTCGAAACACCAAAAATATTAAAAATAATTATTGATTCTCTGTCCAAATATTTAAACCAAACCAATTTATATATTAAGTTTAGGTACTCTAACGTATGTTATTCAAACTTATATGTAATATATTATTTTGTTTTAGATTTTGAGAAATTTAGAGTACATAATGAATTTAAAAAATTTAAAAATAGTTTAAATGGGTTATTCCAATCGAAATCAAACCCGCAAATATATGAACCGAACCCAGACCAATATTTAGAAATATCCGAATGGGTCTGAAATATTTGATCCCAAAAACCCGAAACCCAAACAAACCCGGCCCAAACCCGAATGAATATCCGAACGCCCACCCCTAGTCACTATTATATATCATATAAGTGTCATCATATAATTAATCATATTTTATAAGTACCATCATACATGTAACCATATAATTAATAGTATTATATACGTACCATCATATAAGTACGTACACATATATTATATTTTAAAATTTTTATGTGAAATACAAAAACCATAATTTAAGTTGATGTTTAAAATTAAGCTTTGTATTGTATTTTTCTTATATATATTGAAAAGAAATTATAATGGTTATTTGAAAATATTTTAGTAAAAATTAATTTTTGAATATATGTATATTTTCAAATAAATTTTTGATATAATTCAATTTTAAATTATTATTTTGATTTGAACTATGTATATCAAGTAACATAAGTCCATTACTTTTTAATATAACATAATAGACTTCCAATTTTTCTTAATAAGATAAGTCCATTACTTTTTTTCCCTTAATATACTATTATCGATGTTTCCAAACAACATGATTAATCTTTATTTTTATTTTTTATCCATACTGCCATACAAAAGCTTAAAGTACTTCTGCCATACAAAATCTCCGCTAATCGCAGAAGCCGAAGCTCTTGCAGTTCGATCGGCCCTTTGCATGGCGCTGACTTTGGAATTCACGAGTCTGCTCCGACAACTCACCGCTCATCCAAGCTATAACCAGCAAATCTCAATCTAAAGAAATCATCGGAAGAATGATCTCCTCTGGGTTCGCAAGCATCTCTTTCTCTCATATTTCTCGATCGGAAAACTCTGTAGCCGATGGGGTAGCTAAAGTGGTGCTCCTTTCTTCGCTTAATGCGTAATGGATCTTGGGATGGCCACGTTTTAGGCCTATCTCCTCTTTTATTTCGTTTTAATGAAAGTTTAGTGACAAAAAAAAGAAAGAAAGATAGAGAGAGATTTATAGTCTCAATAACCGGGAGTTGGTACATAAATTTCCCGGTTTATTGTTGTATACCAGAATTTCAAATAAACCGTACACACTTCGGATACATCCGATTATTATTATGATATGTAGACACAACACACAATGACACAAAGAACATCATATCATATAAATGATTAGAAGATCAACGTTGGCGTCGAGAAGAAGAGTCTTTACGTGACTGTGGCAGAAACCTATGGCGTAGATAAATCGGTGGAGACACCTGCGAGGATCGTCTAGATACTCGAGGCGGAGGATCGCGTCTCCGTCTAGCCTTACAAAGAGCTGGCCGTGGTAGTTGGCATTCTTCGTCGGGGAGACCGACGAAGCCTAAGTATGATGGGGTGGTATACGAGAGGAAGGTGTCTCTGATTTGGTTAAACAATAACTCCTCCACATCTACCATCATGCGATCATATATCGCCGATACTGCTAGTGCTAGGTCCTGTGGGATGGAATGGATAATCAAGTCATCGCCCATCGTGATCTCATCGTGTTGCTCTAACCGAACAACCCTCTCGCTCGACTCCTCCATGTTTTCTACACAACTTAATCGAAGGTTTAAAGACTATATACAACAACACAATTTAAGATAATGGTTAATTAATCAGAGGGAAACTTTCTTTGGTTAAGTTTTCAAGCTAGCGGCAATTAAATATGTAACTTACATGTTTTGATTTCTTTTATTTCATTATTATCAACTTGGTTGATAAATATTGACTTTATATTGCTTCAAGAAGAATATAATCTTTTGAATATTTTGAAACGGCTGACTAGAATATTTAATTCGATTTTCTTAATCACATCTACTTTCTTTGTGCCTATATTATACAACAAAATAAGTTTTAGAAAAGAAGGAAATGCTCTTCACAAGAAATGATTTTAAGTGGCTAGCTTATCAAGAAGAGCCAATTACCAGGTAATACTTCAGTTTCTTAAGATGATGACTTGATAACATTGAACTTGGACAATTTCAGGATTCAGGATTCAGGCAAAATTCAGTTGCAACGACATATAACCAATTAAATTATTAGTGTAGGTATTCTGATAGTGGATGTGCACAACAACAGTTCTATCCAGATCCTACTCACCTTATAATGAGTCAAACATTGTTTAATATCCTGACTCTAAACTAGATCATTCATATATACATATGTGAAACCTGCGGCAATCAACTGATAAAACATGACACAAAAACCCTAAATCAACATCCCAAGTACAAGTTAATAGGTTACCGTAAACACTGCGTTCATCTCTGGCATAGACAATCAAAACCTGAAACAGGATGAACAGAAATACATCAGAAGGTCGATCGATAGCACAGTCTCGTAACATAACATATCCATCTGATCAAAACACAGGATTTAATTTGTTGCTACAATCTGGAAACTAAACAAAGTAACTTGTTCACACAAGAGCGTTATTAGATGCTCTTTGATTCTGTCTTCCTAGTTCACGCAAAAGTGCACCTCATATGAATGCAAACAAAAGTTTTGGTGACAACTTGTAACATTATTGTAAGGCAAAACGTAAGTACTGTATACAAACAATATTCCATTTCAAATGATCTAGTTACCATCATGTGACAATTTCCGTCTAGCTCAACCTTATATTATATCGATCCTTATAATAAACATGCCACTTAGAATAAATATCATACATTTCACACGCATCAACTTGACTAAGTTAACCTAATTTGTTGCCAATAGGTGTGAATTATGTGACTTAATTGATTCCTATACAATGCAAAACGTGGGAACAAAGGAGAAAACAAGACGGAAAGCAAGAATGCATGACAAGGGACACTTAGCAATACAAGAAATTTGAAAACAGGGAATACTGTTTTGGCTTAAATAAATAAGCATTCGGTCTAAGTGACGGAAAATCACATTTTAATTTCCTTCAAGTCCTGTAAATTTCTTAACCATTATAGTGAATTGGTTTTTCTTAGCAAATGCATCTACAAACCGCATCTGGACCCCAAAATTACATGAAGAGTTTCGAAAACACACTGAAATTAATGCGTCTATATGGTTGTTGACAGGATTAAATGCAAAAAAAAAAAACAAAAACATGTTCCTAGATCAAGAACCAAACCCACAAAAGCATTCTCGCAAAATTCACGACCTGATCACATGGAATCAGTTATATATAAATTAGATACCATCTATACCACAATTCAACTATATATAACATAATAGTTTAACTTAGATACATGATTATATATCTCAGGGAATCAAAATGAACGAGCACACAAAATAAATAAGCTAGAAAACCAATCAACCGGATCATAAACAGTACTCTTTCAAGATCCATGATTAAAAATAGATGTGATCAAATGAAGCAAAGGATAACTCTACACATATTTATGAATCAAGAGACTAGATCACGGGTTATAAAAGCTAATGAGAAACCGATTAAAAAACAGAAGGAAAAGCTAACCATATAATAATATACTTGAATCGAGAAAATTAAGGATTCAAAAGAGTTAGGACCAGCCTAAGGAAAACTAGGTTAACGTTAATGGTCCCATATTAATCTCGCTTAACCAAGCCTTAAACACATAGATTAGAGCATTTTCGATACTAATGATCTCATAAAATATAAAGTTCAGCGACAAAAATGAACAAAAAGCTAACTCGCATGAAATTAGTAACAAATCTAGCAATGTAAGAGCAAATTAGTATAGATGTAATACCGTATATAATTTACCTATGGAGAAAGAAAGTGGGTGAGACTGTGAGAGAGATGGGAACACAATCAAAGAAGAAAAAGTGAACGGACCAAAAAGAATCGGTGCCGGAACCTGACAGATAGAGCAGTGAGCACGCAAGAGAAGCAAATGCATCGAACATGCAAAGTGCCTTTGTGTGCTCACTCTCTTCTGTCAGTTTCTTTGCGTTTCTCTAAAACTTGTCCCAAAACACTCACTCAATATGGCCTTACCGACACAAATTGTGTAATCAGAGACCTAAGGCATTTGAAAGGAGGAGACCCTGAGGCTGTAGAGTTAGATCTGAGAGGGCTTAGGGTAAGCAAGAAAGCCAGAGAGAATATTTATAACCAAAGGTAGAGAGGAAAGTTTTATTCATTTTTAGATACCCACAAATCTAGGGTTTTGACTTTTGACCAAATCGTGAGGAGAGGAAAATAAATTACCAAAAAAGAAAGAACAAAGGAAATAAAGATTAGATTAAGAGGAAATGTGAAGAGAGGAAGAATCTATGTTAAAGAAGGAAACAAAAAACCTTATCTCTCCATGTCGCTCACTCTCTATCAAGAGTCTTATCTCTGTATTTGTTTTTTCTGTCTCTTTCTTCTCTCTCTCCCTCCTACATGCAATGGGGCAGATGTATGGAAAGAGAGACATTTGCGTGGTATGGGATTGGATTGAACAGTACCACTGCAGTTGATAGTGGTCAAATCTCATAACCTATAAACGGCAACGACAATCCTATAAAAGATCTTGAATTTTGTGAATGAATTCTGGTCAAACTGGGAGATAATTACTTATTGGGAATCAGTTCTTCGCTTGTATTAGAATAGTTATTCGCGTTTAACCTTTTTTGTTTTCAATTATTTTCTTAACGACAGCCAATGAACAGCCAAAACAAGGCGAAAAAAGCAACTCAACACAACAACAGACAAAACAAACAAACAAAAATATCAGAGGTTGATGTGATATATCAATTGCGGAGCTTAATTACGTCTAATTATCTGAATTATAGAAATGCATCGTATATAGTTTAATGTATCACAAGCCTGTAGTTTAATATTTAAGCAAAAATGTAACTTAACTAACTAAAATAGAGCAATATTGCACCATATAGTTTAATATCATAGACTATTGTTTTATATTTTAACTAAAGTAAAAAAATGTTATAAGGTTAAGTTCATATTTTTCTCAATTCGGAGATAAAAAAATATGTTAATCTTTTTTCGCCACCTTCGTCATCGAACTCATGATCAAGAATATATACTCAATATATATATATATATTTGTTTGCCAACTCAATAGATAACCAGAAAATACACCAATTAAATTATTAAAACAAATTAATCTTAAATTTACCAATTGTACGTCAAGTTACCAATATAGGCATCAGTTAAACAATTGTACTCAAATATAATGAACTTATTCTGCTCGAGACGTGTTAATGTGTAAGGCGTCAGTTAAACAATTCAATTATTTCGCTCGTTTAATTCTCTTCTGAGATGCCGAATAGTTTTTACTGGTGCTAAATGCTGAGAGTTGAGAACAAATGCAAAAATGGAATATGCCGCGAATTTTATTGAAAATAATACTATATATATAAGCCACCCATAAAGCAAAGTCCAAAGAAAATCATAAGAAATCCCTTACGGTGGTTTTGTAGACCACGAGTGCGGACTGTCACGGGTATTAATCTCCAGGATCCTGCATTTTTTGTAACGATAGTGTGTGTTATTACGTGATAATTTATTATTCACGTTTTGCCATTTTGGTACCTATTACCAGGTTAGCAAATATATATAATAGCTAGGGCTGGGCGAGAAACCCGGATCCGAAGAACCGAACCGAATCCGATCCGAAAAAGTAGTACCGAATCCGAACCGAAATTGATTAAATATCCGAACGGGTTCAAAATTTTGGTATCTAAAGAACCGAAACCGAATCCGATCCGAACCGAAGTATCTCGGGTATCCGAATGTAATCGAAATAGATTTATATACCTAAATATATTACTTATTTTTAGATTTAATATATATTAAAAACATCCAAAATATATAAGATAATTTTAAGTTGTCTAAAATACTTGAAAATATACATAAATAGTTAAAAGTAAATGTCTAAAATAGCTAAAATATATTCAAAACACCAAAATACTTGAAATATCTATTGATTTTCTATCCAAATATTCAAATCAAACCAATTTATATGTTAATTTTAGGCATTTTGACATATATTATACAAATTTATATGTAATATATTATTTTGTTTTATAGATTTTGAGAAATTTTAAGCATATAATGAATATTAAAATTTTAAAAATAATTTAAATGGGTTATCCGAACCCGACTCGAACCCACAAAGATCCGAACCGAACCCGAACTAAAATTTTGAAATACCCGAATGGAGCTGAAATTTTTGAACCCGAAAACTTGAGACCCCCGAATAGATCCGAACCGAACCCGAGTGGGTACCCGAACGCCCATGCTTAATAATAGCGATGAACTTCTAGGCTAATTCCACATTTTTGTTCAAGACCAAAAAAATTAATAAACAATTACTCAAATTGCGCCATATGAGTTTTTTAATTCCCTGGAGAAGTTCTAAGTGCAACATGAAACTTTTTTTTGGCAAATTTAATACATATATCTTTATTTGGAATATGATGAAACAATATTTTTCTTGTATAAAGCATATATGATCTTATAAAACTGGTCAAATAAAAAACTATTACTCGGGTTAAACCCTAATTTTGAGTTAGTCTTTAGTTTTTTCCTTTTGAAATACCTTTCTTTTCAAAAAGGGTTGTATCAAAATTCAAAGAAACCAACTCTTTGTGATAAACTACTATACCACCGTTTATTTGATAGTAAAAGGCTTTTACATCACAAAACATTCACCAATTTTTCTGTTCGATTATGTGTATCTTTCCATAGAAATATTTTGATATAGATTCATTATTTTTTGTTAAAAGATATATATATATATATATATATATATATATATATATATATATATATATCATTGACTTGAAAATGATGAAACAATGTTATTTTCTTATATATGACTTAGCAAGTATCGTTGTCCAGTATCGATTTATGCTGGGAAAAATATACTGTATTTTAAAACGCGTGGAAGACTGGAGGGTGAAAAATATGAAAAGGGTAACTCTGCGTTTGACCTAACAATATGTTCAAAGACTGTCTAAATTCATTACCTCCAGATGACAGAGAACATAACTCCGACTCTTTCACGAGTAGGAAATATGTGGTAAGATATTGTTGTCTGATAGCCTGACTTTGTCTCCACACGTTATTAAAATGTAAAAACGAAAGTAAGATATCTTTATTTCTCTGTCAAAAAGCTAAAACATGTGCATAATTATGAAAAAGTTTCTTATAGGATATATATTAATATTTTAAATATATATGAAAGACATTTAGAAGTGTGTTGCAATGGAGTATTAAATTATTTTAAATAATAAACTCATATAAATTAAAATACCATACTAAAAACGTCAAACTGATTGTAAGAAAAACATTTTAACCATAATTGCTATAATGTAAAATAAATATAAGCCTTCTCTCGTGCCACATGTTGTACTTAAGATTCGTTTATACAAATTACGTATATATAATACCTGTTTAATAAAGTAAACTCATTTTTCCTATCGGCATGAAACGGTGGTAGCGAGAGAATATGGGATCATGGACCACATGTTATCCCATTCACCAAGAGCCTTCCATCTATTACATCACGTATCATTATCTAACGCATACTTTTTTATTCGTTTGTTAGTGTCTAGATCTTGTTCTAATTACTACTTATTTGTTTCTTTTTATTTACTGATTAAAAAATACTGTATTTAACCTGTACTATTTTATATGCACAACCCACCGAAGACCTCAGATCTAGTGGCCTTATATCCTTTTGTTGCAACTTGCAAGGCTGTAATAGACAATTAAAGTCTAAAAACCCTTGAATCATTGTGTGACTATATAATACAAATACATGTAAATGGAATATCCCTTAAATATGGGAAGCAAACATTGGGGTTAGGAATCTCCAAGCATCTCGTAGACCATTAACATGCGTGAAATAATTTGTTTCAAGTCTTTCGTCGACTTAAAAACAAATCCTTGAACAAGATAGGCATCTACAACTCAAAGCCACAAATACTGGTTATTTAGGAGACTAAAGAAAAAAAATTGCAAATCAATTTTATTAAAGAAGCATCAAGGAATTAATGACTTTTAATTTTGGGGAATCGACCAATTTTACATTGATGAACATATAGTTTTGTATATTAGAGTACTCTAGGGTAGATGAATACTAATATACAAGAAAAAACAGTTTTGTAAAACACTAAGAAAAAACTGAAATTTGAAGCGAAGATTTAAAGTCAAGTTTAAGAAGTCCTTACTCCATAGTTATGTTGAGATTCGTAAAACCTAAAACTGAATTCAAGTTGAACCAATTACCGTGCCATATGATTTTTTACAAAGTAAAATACGAAGATTCATTGGCTAATGAAAAAATCATATATTATGATTATGAATAGCAGAAACAAATAATTCAACCTAAATAAATCGTCTCGGAAGATTTATTGTTTACAATCCAAAATGGAGAGATGATAGGAAAAATGTGGTAAAACAATTCTTTAAAGAAAATGAAAAATAACCAAAGCCATCTTATGTATCCACACATTAACGCTACTACATAAGCTGAAATCAATCCTAAGTGAAAGCCACTCACTACTACACTTCTTGTCTTAAATAAAAACAATTCTACACTTCTAGTGCCCATGCGATGTCAAGTCCCACCAACCTACGCCCACCGCAACCACCAATACCACCGTTGCGCTTAGCTTTCCACTGTAAATTACGTAATCCCTTTATCCTGCAGCCAGACTCATCGCTTCCTCTTCTTACCGGACTTGGACTGACTTGCCTGCGACTTGCCTGAACCGACTGATTTCCCCTTGGTTGCTGGTTCTGGTGCCTTCGGCGTCTCTTCCGACTCTGACTCCACATCGCTCTCCTTGGTCTTAGAAGCAGGTGTAGATTTTCCTTTGCCTTTAGCCGCCTTTGAATCCTTTGGTTTGCTCTCTGTTTTGTCATCCTGGGACTTCTTGCCGGACTTGGAAGCAGGAGTAACTTTAGACTTGCTGGAACCAGCCCCACCACCCCTGAATGAGAGGCAGTAATGCTTATCAGCAAAATAATTTTAGAGACTTCCAACACTTACTTAACTAATTGCTTTAAGTTTCGTTTACTTTTTCCCTGATGCTCCAATCTTTGATTGCTTGCCTGTCTTAGCTTTCTTACTCTGGGGCCTGCATGGAGAATTACCAAGCTTGGTCATCGCAAGAATAGCAAATTCATCTCGTAACAATGTACCATCACATCTAACTATTCTTTCCAGTGCCAAATTAACACCAGAACAAAGGAAGTAACACTTACTCTTCTTCCTCATGACCTGTCTGATCAGCAGCTTCTTCACCCTGCTGACAGAAAATGGAAGTTACAGCAAAAATGGGAGAATGAAAAAAAAAACAACTCCTCGGAGATTAATGAAATTTAATGTATCACCTCTGTTTCTGAGTCATCCAGAAAATGCCACTTCTGTTTCTTAAGATTCAATATTTCTTGATCTCCATCATCATAGATAACCTGAAAACGAAGATAGCAACATCATATAACAAATAGAACATACCATACAATGCATTGAATCTAACTTCAGAACATGTACAATCAATAGGCTAATGGATCACCACAATCAAAAGAGACGGAACAAACAATAGTTATTGAGGAGACTGATAAAACTGGGCTTACCAGATGTCTCTTCTTAGCAGAATCATATGAATCGACCACACCTTTATAATACCTGCGGAAAAAACCAATATTCAATTACAAGTATCCACAGTTACCCAAGGTGCTAGTCCAGTATCAGCTATCTAAAGGAAAATACATAGAATAGCGAACACCGTTTATGTAAATATAATTCCAATTTCCATAGAAAAAAATATATAAACAAAATGCTTACGCTTTATCAATAGGCCACCAGACCCTGACCCTCGACCCAACTATATTTCCGTCAGGGGTTTGGAGATCAGATGCCTGCAAAGGAATTGATTCAGTATAAGGAAGGATAAAAAGAAGAACACGTACACAGCACATGAAACCAATACGAAAAAAGGATTAGATAAAAGATACATAAGCTACACAGAAGGGAACAAACATATGTTTAAGAGAAAAGAATCCACAACATGACGAAACTAAGATGTAATCATGAACTAGTGAAAATGGCAATTGGTAGAGCATGATTTTTTCACACATTCTTTTATGCGAGCAACAATTATAATAGGTAAGTTTACGGAAACATACTTTGCCCAGACTTCGTTTTCTCTTTGAGCTTGTATTAGGACTCTCTTCTATCGGTTCCTTCACTTCTTTCTTTGACTTTGAGGCTGACTTTCCAGAGGAAACAGCTGGCTGAAACACAATTAAACGATTTCGATAATAGTAAGAGGACAGGGAAGGCAGATAGGCATCGAATCATACAGGTCAGGGGAAAAACTTACTTTTTCACTATCACCTGAAGAATTATCATCCATGGCTTTCCCACGTCCTGTTTTTTTCTTTTCCACTTTTGGCTTTGAGGATTCTTGTACATTATCACTCTCAACTGCCTTCTTCTCTGACTGCTTTGCAGCTTTTGTCTCAGAGGTGCTTTTCTTTGAAGGAGAAACAGTAGACTTGGCTTTACTTGATGAAGCAACCTTTTTTCCGGACTTTTTTGTCACTTTAGCTCCAGAAGTGTTTGTTTCTTCGGGAGCTTCTTCGGTAGCACTAGCAGCTGATGGCTTGGCCTCCTTCGCCGAGCTCTCCTTTTTCTTCTGGTTTGAGGTCGTCTTAGTCCGGATTTCCTCAACAAGATCTTCAGCATTAGATGGAGAACTGACATTGGCAGTTTCATCAGCTGATGGCTTGGCCTCCTTCGACGAGCTTTCCTTTTTCTTCTGGTTTGCAGTTGTCTTAGGCTGGATTTCCTCAACGAGATCTTCAGCCTTAGATGGAGAACTGACATTGGCAGTTTCAACAGCTGATGACTTGGCCTCCTTCGTCGAGCTCTCTTTTTTCTTCTGGTTTGCAGTCGTCTTAGGCTGGATTTGCTCAACGAGATCTTCAGCCTTAGATGGAGAACTGACATTGGCAGTTTCATCAGCTGATGGCTTGGCCTCCTTCGTCGAGCTCCCCTTTTTCTTCTGCTTTGTAGTCGTCTTCGGCCGGATTTCCTCAACAAGATCTTCAGCCTTAGATGGAGAACTGACATTGGCAGTTTCATCAGCTGATGTCTTCGATGGAAAAGCCTGCACACTTGTTTCCTGATCATTTTCAGAAGCAGCAGCGTTAACAGATGAATCATCAGGAGGCAAACTTTGCACATCCTTGCTCTCCAAGAGTGCTTCAGGTTCAGTCTCCTCCTTGACATCTGAACTTTTTGATGAATCCACCTCTTTGACAGAACTAGGTTCTCTTTCCTGAGTTTGATGTTCAACAGTTGGCTTCTCTTCAGATGTATTATCCAAGCCAGTGTTGCTAGGATTATCAAGTTGTTCAGGCTCATCTTTAGCATTCGTATCATCTAGCTTCTTTGTAGACTCAGTATCAACAGAAGAATCATTTTGTTGCGCAATGCCATTGCTGACTCCTGACTTACTTGATTCGTCCTTAGGTGGATCAGTTCGCTCGGGTGTAGAAATTACTTCTGCCTCCTGTTTATCCTGCTGATTAAAAATAAAAACCAATGAACAATCTACTTGACCAGTTTTGTTTCTCAATGCTGATTTAAGGGTGAAAGAAACATACCTCTACTTCTGCTTCCTTCGTTAAATGACCTTGAATATCCTGCGGGGTAGAAAATTGGGAGAATGGTATAAGAGAATGCAACTCGGAGACCAAAAGATGAGGCAAAGTTCGACAGAAAAACGGGTGATATATAAAACTGACTGGGTAGAGAAACAGATTAGAAGGCTTACCTCTTTCTCATTCTCAGCAAGTTGGTCCTGCTGCAAAGCACTGAATGTCCCTTCACATATAGAAGCCACTACCTTACTATACTTATCTAAGGAGACACCCGACGATTTCACTGCTTCAGTCAGATAATTTCTGAGCTTGCTAGCACATTTACTGAGAACTTGTTCTGCTAGACTCCGTGATACTTGGGGAACCTGAGGACAAGTTGAAAGAGTTACAGAAGAACATCGATTGCTGAAAAATAACTACCGAGACCATCAATGTATCACCTCATCATCCTTTCTAACATAATGCAGAATTGGTGAAAGCATCTTTGGAGGTATCTCCTCGCTTTCTTCTAAAACAAGTGTCATAATGTTCTCCATAGAAGAAAATAAGTTCCCTGTATGATGGTCCCTGAAAATGTAAATAAATTATCAGCAAACATGATATCTAGTGAGAAGCGTGGAGATGCACGGGGGAAAGTTAAAACCACGTTTCTGTAAAGAAAAAGTAATCAGTCACAAAATAGATTATCTGATGTGCTGAGTGGTAACAACAGCATCTATGAATCAATGTGGCATAAGGAATCTAAAGGAACAACAGTTTTAGGATAATAAGCAATGCACACAAATCCATTTATGTCGTATATTTCCTGGACCTTAAATTGGAAGCTAAAAGAAAACTTTTGACAATATTAGAACTGTTGCTAAAATGGATTTAGATTAGAATGTACCTAACGGCCTTCAAGAAGTTTTGGAACATCTCGATAAGAAGTGAATCACACTCAAGATCCAGCATCACAACGCACGATCTGACCTTGGCCACAGTTTCAAGGATCGAGGTCCTTTTGGAATAGGAGCGACTAGAGTCGTCGTCTAAATTTTCAAATGATGATACGATTAGCTTAAAGACTTCCTGCGCACGAATAGAAGAAAAGAGTCAGCAACCATTCAATCACCTTTATGCCCATTCCCTCGAGAAAAATTACCAAACAATAACATACCCTCATCTGATCATCATCATAAGGAGCATCCGGAGCAGTTATTCTAGTAATCTCACTGATGCAGGCAGCGACTGCAACTTTCACATCGATATCAGAATGCTTGACGAGTTTCCCATCGACTAATGCTGTCATCAATGGAGAGAGTGCATTCTGCATTGAGGCAGGAGGTGACTGCTCAACATCTACCAAGCAAGTGAAGATTTTCTGCAGCGAAATACAAAAGGAATATCAAACACAAGAATTCCAAAATCACACCATCCCACACCACACACTTGGATCTGAAAACCAGTCCAGAAAACCAAGGCATAAAACAGTAAAAGAAGTAGTGAAATTATGAGATGAATGTCATTCCTCAACGCTAATTTATAAAGTAATCTCTTTTAACTCGCTAAAAGTATTTCTTCAATGTTGGAACAGAAAATCACAAATACATACATGTAAGCGAAGAGCTGAAGCACAAGAAAATATCCTAGAAACACTTAGAACACCTCACTTGCTTATCATCTTAGTCATAAAGATCTTGTTTTCGTGTGTGTGTGTGTGTGTGTGTGTGTGCAAATCTATCAAAGATCAGAATCAGATACCACAAACTAGACATAACAGCATCAGAAAACTAATCCCCCAGACTTATATAAATAGCCAATTTAATAAACGAATTAAAAAAATTAGTTTTTGAAAGAGCAGAACAGTTCGAGCAGCCTCCCAAAAACAGAGAGAGCATCCTAAGCAAGATCTAAACAGCAATGCAGTAGATTCACAGAGCCTAACGAAGAAATCGACAAGCGCAAAGACGCATATCGAGAGCTAAAACGCAAATCGAGAAATCTAACACTGAAGACATGCACACAGTTAGCATTGCAGGAAGAAGGGAATGGTGAAGGGAGAGCTCACGTCAAGGAGAGGAAGAAGCTCGTCGAGTGAAGAAGGTGGATCAACAAGCTTCTCCCCTGCTTCCAGAATCTGATTCTCGATCTCTTTCTCAGAATCCGACATGACTCTCCTCTCCTCTCCTCTCCTCTTCGCTCGTGGTGCGTATCTAACAATCAGATCTCTACAAATCCCTAGCCGGATTAAGCTACGAAACTACGAGAAAATCACGCTAGGGTTCTCTCCTCTCCTCTCTTTTTTTTTTTTTTTCTCAGTTTGCCGGAAACCAAAATTAAAATTAAAGAACGCGAGAACCCACAAGCGCCGTTAAAAAAGATATATATATAATAATCTTCTAAAAACATTTATTAAGTTTTGGTGATTTATTTACGAAAATTTATTAACTGGTCGTGGTCGTGGATGTGTTTCCTTCTTTTAATTTTTACTCTCTCTCTTTTTGGGCTTTATTTATAAAGGGAATCCAGTATTGTGATCTTTTTCCCCCTTTACTCCGGATTTCACTAGGATTTTATCAACTCTGGTTTAGCTAATAACAACATGATTGGCTTTCAAGTCCGATTATGAAAATGTTTTTGATACATGACAATTCTCAAAGGAACTGAGAGTTTACAGATTTGCTTCAGCATGAGATTGGATGTAAGAGTTAAAGAGTTCATCTATGATTTATAGCAAGCTAATTTTGCTTTAAAAGTTCTCATGATTTTTTTTTTTCTATATACGTAAATAGTTTGTGATATAAATAGAACTCCTAAAATAAACATATATCGTTAAATTTTTGATAATATACTGGAAAATTATATATCGGTTAATAATTTCAAATTAGGATATTGGATGCAATGACGGCCCCATGGAGAAGTTCTAGAAGCTTAGATTTCCATAATTATTTTATTTAAATATGTAACTCGTAATTAATTCACTATATTTTCAAATAGTCTAATTTTGTGATAACGAGATCACAAAGATAAGGTTTTCGATTTATCCCTTCAACAAGTGCATTTAAAAAAATATTCTAAAATTACCTTTAATAAATAGGCCTTAATTTCTAATTTGCTTCTAACCTTCACATTTTCAAGACCGGTACTAATTGTATGTTTACTATAAAACATTTTCATTAAGTGGTTACGAAAACTGAATTTTTGTGTTTTGTTTTTCATGATTAAAGATACATGTAATGTTTATGCAACCATTTCATTTATACATTTGTTAACAATATTTATTTACTAAACAAATGCATCAGCATTAGAAACTTTAGAATAGTTACAAGAAGAGTCAATCAAATACTCAAATTTGGAAAGCAAGAATGAAAATCTGCATTTGTATTGAAAATTATCTAAGCATTTATTGATTTTGTAGACTTTAGATAAAATCTAGTACTTTAAACAGTTTCCAGCTTTAATTTTCTTAAGATACTATAAAAACAAAATTAGTTTTAGTACATCTTTCTTTGGTGTTTTTGGGGCTGAAGAAGTTTTACGGTGGATGAGCTTTTGTTCCAGTTACTAAACAATCCAGCCCAATAGTTTATCGGGCTATGTCTGAAGTCTACCCCAATATTTTACGACTGAGTCGAGTCCGACTGAAAATCAAGAAACCACATGAAGCACAGAATCGCACGAACTTAATGGGCCAAAATTCAAAGTCGACCCAAACTCAAACCACTCGCATCGTTCGATTCAAGCTTGGAAGCCTGGAATATTTTGAGTTTCATCCCGAAACCCTCGGAAACCAAAATAATAAATAACTAAGATAAGACCTGCGCCGAGTTTATTTGCATATATTATCGATAGTTTTTTTTATATATGTGATCATTTTATTTATATATATAAAATATTTTTTTTGTTATTATATAATTTCTTTCCGATGGATCAGATCAATTTTTATTAAAAATAATGGAACAAAACTATAATTAATACATCATGGGTTGATCGGATTGGACATTAAACAAATTATGACATAAAAACCTTATTTTTTCCATCGAACACATTCTTGGAAAAAGTGAACAATATTGTTTTCACAGTTGAATTATTTTGACTTTTATCTTCCATATGGTTTTGAAAGCTTTCAAATCAACCATCGAATTGATACATGCCATTTTAATGTTTTTAGTCGTATACTTAAGGAAAACTTACATTTTTATAATTTAAAGTCGTTTTAAAAAATTCAAAATATAATATCTAAGAAAAAATCTAACATATAAGAAAAATCTAACATATAAGGTGTCCTCATTTTTGTATTTTAAAGTCGTTTTTAAAAAAAAATAACATATAAGGTTTTCTCATTTTTGTAATTTAAAGTCATTTAAAAAAATTCAAAATATAACATATAAGAAAAAATCTAATTTTTTATTATATGGTTAATGTGATTGTTTATTTTTTTTAATAATATAAAATTAAAGAAAAAGAAGAAGGATGCAAAAATTGTTATCAAATCTTTATTATTCATAATCATTAATTGACATATATATGTAAATCATATTAGGTAATTTCGTAGCTTTTATTTAGGGAACGAATACACACTTCTTATATTTTAGGTTAATATAATGTTCTCTAGTGGACATTATACAAATTATGACATAAAAACCTTATTTTTTTCCTCGAACAAAATTTTGAAAAAGTGAATAGTATTGTTTTCACAGTTGAATTATTTTGACTTTTAACTTACATATGGTTTTGAAAGCTTTCAAATCAACCGTCGGACTGATACATGTCATTTTAATGTTTTTAGTCGTATACTTAAGGAAAACTTACATTTTTGTAATTTAAAGTTGTTTAAAAAAAATTCAAAATATAACATATAAGAAAAAATCTAACATATAAGGTGTCCTCATTTTTGTATTTTAAAGTCGTTTTAAAAAAAAAAACATATAAGGTTTCCTCATTTTTGTAATTTAAAGTCATTTTAAAAAATTCAAAATATAACATATAAGAAAAAATCTAATTTTTTATTATATAGTTAATGTTATCAAATCTTTATTATTCATAATCATTAATTGTCATATATATGCAAATCATATTAGGTAATTTTGTAGCTTTTATTTAAGGAAAAAATACACACTTCTTATATTTTAGGTTAATATAATGTTCTCTAGTTGACATTAAACAAATTATGACATAAAAATCTTATTTTTTCCAGCGAACACATTCTTGAAAAAAGTGAACAGTATTGTTTTCACAGTTGAATTATTTTGACTTTTATCTTCCATATGGTTTTGAAAGCTTTCAAATCAACCATCGAATTGATACATGTCATTTTAATGTTTTTAGTTGTATACTTAAGGAAAACTTACATTTTTGTAATTTAAAGTCGTTTTAAAAAAATTCAAAATATAGCATATAAGAAAATTCTAACATATAAGAAAAATATAACATATAAGGTGTCCTCATTTTTGTATTTTAAAGTCGTTTAAAAAATATATATAACATATAAAGGTTTCCTTATTTTGTAATTTAAAGTCATTTTAAAAAATTCAAAATATAACATATAAAAAAAATATAATTTTTTTATTATATTGTTAATGTGATTGTTTAAGTTTTTTTAATAATATAAATTTAACAAAAATGAAGAAGGATGCAAAAATTGTTATCAAATCTTTATTATTCATAATCATTAATTCCCGTATATATGTAAATCATATTAGGTAATTCTGTAGCCTTTATTTAAGGAAAGAATACACACTTCATATATTTTAGGTTAATATAATGTTCTCTAGTGTTATATAATTATTGAATAATGTGACACCATTAGATGAAACTATACTTTATATTAGATGCTCTAGAATTTTTTGAAATAGAATTTAGAAGGCATTTAGAGTGCCACCTAAGATTTGAAGTTTTTTTTAATTAATACAAAATTAAGGTTCTAATTTTTCAAATGTTTTTCAATTAATATAGAGGGGATTTCTACGTTTAAAGTCGTGCGGAATTGATGGAGTTCACATTCTCTCGGAAATTGACAACGACAAGTTAAAGCTGTTAGGAGACTTTTTAGCACAGAATCAAATCTCTAACAGTGTGAATGCATTCATATGAGAGAATAATGTCAGGAGCGCGTTTAGCGCACCTGCCTGCTATTCTTACATCTACTCAGCTGTCGAGGAGTATATATAAATAGGTTTAAGTTGAAAAATATATTATCCTTTCGCTATCATTTGGTTATACTACCAAAGTAAATTTTATATGCCAGTAGCCTGGTTGTGAGTAGGTCTCAAGTGGCTTAAGCTACATACGTATATCATTATCAAATATCAACTAATCGAGTTTGAAAATGATACTAACCATAAGAAAGAGGATACCTATTCTAGTATAATAATTAGCGGGAAATGAAAATGTAATAGATAAGTATAAAGTCCATCCATATACATACACAGCTAGTGCAGCTTTAGTAGTATCCACAGAAGAGTGTATTCCATTACCTTAAATCATATCAAACCAAATAAAATAGACTACCTTTAATGATAGCAGTCACACTCTCCACATGCCTCTCCCACCGTTCATTTATGTTCTTAATTATTTGGGACCATAGTTAAGTAGTTCTATATCAAAAGGAAAAACATAGAAAAATGTATAAACATACTCGAATGTTTTACTTTTTAAGTATGTGAATACTCACGATCCAGAAAAAGATATATACACACCATATTATAAGACTAGAAAAGCAGATATAATTGGTAGATGTAAAAGCTAACAAAGCCCATAACTTTATAATAACATACCACTAAGGCTAGTAGACGTAGTGGGTATTTTTACTTTTAACAAAACCACTCACTCAAACAAAAAAGTAACTCCACATGGAAAATTCAACGACACGTCTTACGTAGGGTACACCGTACACTATATGCTAATTAGATTGTGTCTGCTTGGCTGTTTTCAGAAGCTGAATAGATCTGTCGAAGCAACGCTCTCCTTCTGTTTTCGTGGAACTGCTTCAAAATGACACCTACAAGACACGATGCTTGGTTATTTTCTACTTATTAAAAATAAATTCGCTACGAAACAAAACAAGAATAAACAAATGTTGTTAGATCCACAGATCCAAATTTCTCCACGCCGCCACATTGTTTATTCAGGCATTACTCTATTTTCTATTCGGAAAACGATGGCACAACCATAAACTATTGTCTCAAAAGACTCCAAAACTCTATTTAGGACATATTTTACCGAGACAAAAAAAATCAAAATTAAATACAAACAATAATAAAAGCATAGGCACGGGCTCTCTCCTTCAGCTCTGTTCCCTTTCTTCAGATCTGACACAGAGGAAGGTTGAGATGAAACCATCTGAAGAATCAACGGGATGGTGATGTGGTCTCTTCACCGAATCGCCGGATTCTCATCAGCATCGACTCCCGATGTTCGGGTTTTGACTCTGGCAAGCGGCGATTTCGTTTACGTTTGTCTTGGCTGGCTTCTCTTCCGGCAAGCGGCGGCTCTCAAAGCGTTGATCTTCGCCGGATTTCGTTTGTTTTTAAAGATCGATTGAGGTTCTCCAAGGGTTGGAGATTTGGTAACGAAGATGTATGAGTTGTTTGGTGGTTGCTGTCTCTGCGGATGAGATCTCGAATAGGTTCGATGATGCTCTCCGTCGCAAGGAGAATCAGAAGATGAAGGGATTGCGGTGGTTCCTGTTCCGGTGGGTTCCTGTGAATCGTCGGTATTTGCTCCGGCGTTCTTCTTTGGTAGAGAGACGTGGAAGTTCTCGTGACGCGTGTTTTTTCCTCGTTGTTTGAGGTTCAAACACGTGTTTCGGTTGGTTGGGTAGATGTTAACACGTGGGCGAGCATGCGAGTTTTTTGGATGTGTGGCTCGGAGGCGCCGTTCGGTTGGTAGAGTTTGGGCTTTAGGCCCGTTTATCGTGGACCCTTTATGTCGGGTTTTACTTTGTCCTTGTAGTGGGGTTTGTGTTTTTGTTTGAAGTAGTTTTTTGGGCTTCGACCCATTAATAAAAATACTAGATGGAAAAAAAAAAAAAAAGCATAGGCAAGAGTGGACCGAGCCATACTTTAGAAAAAGAAAATGACCGACACTCTAGGTTGGCACTTTGGTAATTTTTCAAGACTCAAGATATGTGGGTGGGGTCTCGATGATGTCTGATAAACTGGTGAAGTGCATGTGAGTGACTACGTCAATCCCCTCCAACTTTCCATGAATTTACAATAGATGCCACTGTCAGTCAGTGAGAGACAGAGCATGGAATCAAAAAGCCTTGTGAAGAAAGTTAACCAAACTTATTACTCCCTCCGTTTTTTTTATATAAGTCGTTTTAAAAAAATTTTTATGTTCCAAATTATATGACGTTTTCAGTTTTCTATATAAAATTTATTAACATCTAATATTATATGACCAATAATAATATATCTTCTATTTTATTATTGGTTGATTTGTAGTTAGGTAAATAATTAATAATGTTTTTATTTAAAAAATATAAAAAATTAATGATTTTTTAATCTACGTGCATGGTTCTGGTTATATTAAAATACGGAGGGAGTATCAATGTGACAATCTCTACTTAAGTTAATTAGAAATTAATGATTAATGATGAAACACTTGCATATTCAAAAGGGCCAAACTTATTATCAATGTGACAATCTCTACTTAATTTAATTAGAAAGTAATGATTAATGATGAAAACACTTACATTCTCAAAAGGGAAGGCTCTTTGAAGTGGAGCTTATAGAGAGTGATTTAAAATGCTCTGAAGGAACAAACTCTTGTGGCAAATTAGCTCTCTTTGCTATTCTCTTCATGTTGCTTTGTAAACTCTGTTGCACTAACTGCTTCACTGCTTTCCTCTCTTCGCTCATCATCAAGTCGCTTTCCTCATGGTCCAAACCGTTACCTCTAGTCCCATAGATCGGTGCGGATAAGGCTCCGCATGATCCGGTACTATCCAAGACTTGCTTCCCTTTGTCTACTCTAAGACACTCTAATATCCTCGATGCCCTCTTCTGAGACAATGCACTTCCCAAAAGGGTCAACTCTAGCAACGAGGATTCGATTCCCGCCTCAATCATTGCTTGTCTATCTCCATATCCTTTGTGAGCCATCAACATTAGTATGTAAGTGGCCTTCTCTTGGCACCCGGGAGAGTCGGTCCAGTTCAGCACATCGACCAGAACCGGAAACGCGTCGCATACTGAACTGATCGCTTTCCTTCCTTCTGGAACTGCCACTATATTGCTTAAGATAGCGAGGATCCTCTCGCTCACTTCCATATCTCCCAGTGTGTTCAAGAGAAACGTGACTAGATCGGTTTCGAGGATGAATGAAACGTTTGGCTGGTAGATTGAGAGGTTGTAGAGAGCTCTTAACGCGTCTTCTCTAGCTTGTGAGCTGCTTGTTTCGTCCAAGTTCTGAAGAGTTTTCACTAGGAAGATGATTGCTCCTGAAGAACCAATTATTGGTTTGTTTGAGTCTAGAGCACTTAATCCTAGGAAGTTAGCTACCACAGCTTCTGCGATAGATTGGTCAGGTGTGTTTGGAGACTCGATTAGCTTCAGCATTTTGTGAACTGCACCTGCTTTTACAATAGCTGCTTTGTTCCTGCAATTAAAAAAAGTTTTTGAGATTACTTCAGAATCAAGGAAGGTCTAAAAATGGGTAAATGATTGAAATAAATGCTTCAAATTATGCACACTATTCATATTGTAAAAAGAAGGATGAAACCAATTTAATTTTGGCCGACAAACACATAAATTATTTCGCCCAAACAAACAAACAACGACGAAAATATTCACATAAAAACAAAAATAAACAGAAACAACAACAATAATGTAGTAAAAACAGTAACAAACATCAAACAATGTCGTAAGAAAACAGTGAAAGACATCAAACAATGTAGTAAAAACAGTAAAAAAAATAAATCAAACAATGTAGTAAAAAGAACAGTGAACTCACGCGTCGTTACCGATGCCTAGATTGAGCAGAGCGTACAGCGAAGCGATCTGAGCGTCTGCGGTTCGCGACTCGTCGTCGATCATGCTAACCAGCGGCGGGATCGCGCCGAGCATCGCCAGCGTCACCCTCGCCTCCGGATCCTCCTTCGCCAGCAACCGCACCTCGCTCGCCGCCGCTACTTTCTTCCGACATTCTCCGCCGTCGTCAACTCCACGCGCTGCCACAGCCTGCAGCTCTCTGACCACGCGCTTCAACGCGTCGAGCGCTTCTTCCTTCCACTTCGTCTCCACGTCAGCTTCCACCTCCGCAAGATTCAGCAGATCGCAGAGCTTCTCCGACTTCTTCGCTTTCTCCTCGAACGCTGCGCCATTCAACGCCGCGGCGATCGTATTGGCTTTGACCGTTGACTTCTTCTCCGTCGTCACCGTGACGTAGCTTCTTTCTTCTTTCTCCTCTTCTCGGAGCTCGTGACGGTAACGCGAGCTCCCGCCGCAGCTAACGGCGTTTAGGATCTTTCTTCTGAATGCGGATCTTGAGAAGGTGCTCCAGAGGCGGAAGTGGTAGCCGGAGGAAGTGGTGGGAGGAGGGTCGTGAATGAGAGATCCGATGTTGTTCCGGTGACACTTTGCCATTGTTATCTCTGATCAGTTCTCGAGCTAACGTACATTGGATACAAGACAAGCAAAGAGTGCGGAACAAGATTTTTTTCTACTTTCTTTTTTTTTCTCTCTTGAGAATGAGTTTTTTTGTTTGTTTATTGAGAAGCGAAAACAGAGGAGACGAAAGATGAACTTTGAGATTAGCGAACTGTTGACTGTTGATTTATTCCTTTTTGGGTTTACCCTAAGGTTGTGTTTGGATACAGACACTAACTAGACCGCGGATAAGAAAGGTATATTTATATTTTGGAATGAGTCTTATATTTTTGAATCTTTGATGTAGTTCAAAACAAATAAAAATAAAAAGTCTTATATTTTTGATAATGTTTGTTTATATGAATTTCAGGTGTATGAATTATTTATGAGTTATTACAAAAGTTGAATAACTATATGCTAACGTGAATAATGTCTTTTTATTTTTAACAGCCTTAGAATTCTTTTTGCTTTTAACAGCTTTAATTAATCTATTGAAATTTATTCCAAAAATTGTATGTATATGAAGAGTACAGTGATTTATGTTAACGTGAATAATTTTTTTTAACAGCTTTAGAACAATGTCCAAAGAAACTTCTATTCATATGGTTTGGTATTCAAATAAACCATTTTGGTTCGAACCAGATCCTTTTTTCTTTTTCATGAACATGGCAAAGTAAATACATCATCTTTGAAATATATAGCTCGCAATGAGATGGATTATGGTTGGTGCAATTGCCTATTTTACTTTACCCTTTATGGGCATTAATGTGTTATGAAAAAGTTATTCGGTGAGGCCATCACTGATTAAAGAACCAAGGCAAAAACCAGTTTAGAAAATAATAGAAAGAGAAATGATAGGAGAGTACAAGAGAACGGTGAGACCATTACTGATTTCAACCGTTGAGATTTATCAATGTGTCAGTGAAGCTTCTCATACAATACAAGTCCCATCGTGTTATGTTGCATAATAAAGTGCTACTGTTGAGGTCATTTCGTTGTTTCTTAAAATAATCATTTAGATATATATATATATATACACCACATTTTATTGATTTATTATTATTAATTTTTTTTTTGGTTTATTTTCTAGCAATAAAAACTTCATTACTCATCTAACGTAGGAATGTCAAACAGGTTGATCCGTCCCGTCCCGTCCCGTACCGTAGCGGACTCGTTTTCGAGCGGGTCACGGCGGACCAGGCCCGCGCGGGCTGCGGTCCTTAAAATGGCTGACTAAACCCATACCGCAAAACATATAGACCTTTGCGGATCGGTCCGCGGAACATAGAATTACAAACGAACATATGGCTCCTGAACGCTTCAAGATATGATTCAAGGCGCTTTATCAGTTTCATGACGAGTGAGTTTAGTCGATGATTGAATTGGATAAGGCAATACACTTGTTAGTTGAAGATTTTAGTTGGATCAAAACACTAGTTTATTTACTTTGTTAGTCTCCAAACATTTTAAAAATAAACAATACTTTAGTTGCTGAATCCAAATATTATAACTCATAAGTTCATAACAAATGCTTTAGTTTTCTGAATCCAAAATTATAACTCATAAGTTCATAACAAATGCTTTAGTTTTCTGAATCCAAAATTATATAAAACCAACACCAAATCAAAGATGCTAATCCCAAAAATAAATAAAAAGAAAACACCAATCACACTTCTTATTCTTCATCTTTATCACCAACAAGCGACAAAAGATATAAATTTCTCTTCTTCACCATCAACTTCATCTTCTACAAATAAGAATAATAGAAGTGAGTTAAAGATATATTGAAACCTAAAACTCCAAAATGTATGATAGTGTGAACAAATACATATAGGCAAAACTATGAAGAACCCATTACGGGAACTAGATCTTCTTCTTCGGTGGAAAGTGAGTTTTTAAACATCTTATGATGACTCGAAGAAGCTCCACAAGTGCAGATCGAAGGCGCTTGGGAGACCGGAAGCATCATCGACCCTGAAACCACCATCACGGGAGCTACATAACGTCGAATCGCCTTCTCTCTCTCTCTCTCTCTCAATGTTTTAGGCGAAAGCAGAAATGAGGACTTAGGGTTGCAGGCCTTTAAAATCCCGCAGGTTAAGCCCATCCCGCTTTTGACCCGTCCCGTTTTCGATCCGTCCCGTTTTCGACCCGTCCCGCTTTGAACCCATCCCGCGAGGTCCACAATTTTGCGAGCTTACCAAATAGAGGCTCAATCCCACTCCGCAGCAAACCTTTACGGGCCAGGCCCGCGGTACAGATCTTTGATTGCTATCCCTAATCTGACGTAATGGACAACCATTGGGAGTATTCGATAATGATTCATCTGTGTTGTTTGCTCAACAACTATCTAAATTCTCAACCTTCTTCTGGATCGCACTACAGATCTCATGGAGTATCCATCCAATATTAAAATTGTTTAGCTCCACATTTTCTTATGGTTAAGTTACAACTTCGTGGACAAAACTAGTCTTCTTTATTTTTTTGGTTTGGGAGACATTCCATTTATCAATATCATCCTATTTGTTTTGTAGCCGCCTTCTTCATTGAAACAAGAACATACTCGAGTATCACATTATAGAGACTTCATGTTGTTTTCAAAAATTTAATATAATAACATGCAAATTTCTGTTTAGTACCGATGTTATAGTTATCTACTCAACTACCTGGTACATACACCAAATACGTGACTTAACTTGCATTGATTCAGCATAAATTTTTTAACGTAGTATTAATTACGAAATGTATTCATATTGATTAACCATCGGGACTTTAGTTATGAGCTTGAAATGCTTATAACTATTAATACATTATATCAAAATAAAAAGATTTGAAGGAAAATAAGCCCTTTCTAGAAGAAAAAAAAAAGATTTCAAGGAAAACTAAAACATAAAGGTCAACGCCCGTGGAAGCTTTGTCTGACTTAAAAAGAAGAACATTGAATAGATTGTTCCTTAGTTAAGGAACTTTCGGTTTGAGTTTCCGTAAAGTCCTTAGCCCGCAATTATATACGCATATATAATATATACATACAAATATATGTGTATTCAGGATCCAAGAGCAAAGACCCCAATAATCATGTTCTAAGTCGTAAAACACCATTTATTATTATAGTCACCAAAATTCACGTCCACTTGGACTTGTCAACCTATAACTTCTTTATATCTGGCAACAACAGCATGTAAAAATATTAGGGATATCATATTCAACGTCGAAAATTTTAAAGAACATTGAGTAACATATAAAGGGTTATGACCAATATACTAATCACCAATTGGTTTTAACTTGAAAGCTCATAATAAACTCGATTCTAATACGGTATCAGAACCAAGTTTGTAATAGTTTTTGTGTGTTATCGAGTATGGTCAATAGCCTGTATATATACAACTGAGAGCGTCCAAATCCAATACGGAATTTAAGGAATTACATTATTATCCCAATAATACTAGGACTTATCTAACTAACATAGTAGTTATCATATTAAAAAAGTTTATGGCATTAACCAACACAAACAACTTTATGGGGGATATCAAATGATAGAAGAACCCAGGACACTATCAGAATGATAGAAGAACCCTTAGAAATATCATCAGTGCCAAATATACATCTCAAGCTGGTTAACAGGAGATCACTCAAAAACATTGTCGAGTCATGCGAACCCAAAAAAGTCCGACCTGGTCTCAGAAGACGAAAATAATACTCCTATTTCGACAAGATGACTCAAGTCAGGGCCGGCCCTAGGAGTTTGGAGACCCAAGACCATTTAGTAAAGGTTTCAAAAATTTGGGAGCCTAACAAATTTTTTTTACAAATTGGAAGCCTGTTTACATATAAAATATTTCAAAAATTTTGGGGGCCCAAGACGAATGTTTCATTGGGCTTGGTCCTGACTCAAGTGAAACATTAAATACTGAACATATATAAACAGTATTGAATGCTTTTAAATATTCTATTCCGGCGTTTAACTCACACGTACAATCAAGATTCCTTTCCGGCATGCACTTTGGCAAATAGAACACAATAACACAGGAGAGACACATCTACATTGTCTTCCGCATAGCCCAACACGTTGATGACTGTCGAAAGTTCTTACGGACTTTCAATGTATGTCCTTGTTTAACCGTTGTTCGTTTGTATCTATAGGCTTATATGCCATAAATGCATTGATCTATACGTAAAAAAACTTTCTATTATCATTTGGAGCACATATATATATATATTCAAAGATTAAGTTTATTGAAGAACTCATATGAATCTCAAGAGTGGACGGGGATAAATTAAACTCTGTATAATCAACTTTCCAACGAATACCAAGTCACTGCCATCGAGATTGATATATCCATGGATTGGGAATTGCATAATATCCGCAGAAATAAAAATTCAAAAACTTGAATTATATTTAATTTTAAAATAAATTTTGTTAATTTTATTATTTCCTTACAATATTTAATTTTAAATTTTAATTTAATTATATGTAAAAATGAATAAAAATAAAATAAAATTATATTTAATTATATATATTATATATTTAAAACTATATCATTGAAAAGATTTTGTTATCTATTTATTTTAGTTAAAATATATTAAATCAAATTCTATAAAATTAATAGAATGTTTTGTTAGGTATATAATTATCAAAACGTAAAACTAAATATTTCTAAAAAAATAGATTTTAAAAAGAACCTAACATTATTGGAATTATAAAATTACATTTTTAAAAGAAAATTGCATTAAATTTTGAAGATTTCAAAAAGAAACTAAAGTTATTGGAATTAGAAAATTAAAATTTTAAAACAAAACTGCATTAAATTTTGAAGAATTGTTTTAGTAATAAAAATTATATTACTATAAAAATAGTATTAAATTATATTTTGCCAATTGTAAAATATTATTATATTTTGATTTCTACTATAATATGAGTACTATTTATTGTTATCAATGATGATTTATGAGTTATTACTATATTCTAAAAAAGTTATCAGAATAGTAATTAACACTAAATGTAAATGTCTATGTTACAATAAAATTCAAGCCACGTTATTATTGTTAGTATACCATATCGTTATTTTCTTTTTCAAAATCAATGTGGTGATGACACACGACAAATCATTTCTTAAATAATGTCTAGGGGATTAAGTATCAACGACTTCAATATATCAGTATAGTATAAATATATACAATGACATAATTTATGTATATATATTTGATACAAAAATTGTATCAAATAAGTTAAACAATATATTTTAGCTAAAACAAAGAAACAGCTCAGAAAAAGTAATATAACCATTTTTGTTATGTGCTATTATGAATTTTATTTTTTTATGAAAGATTCCTTTCCTTTTTTGTGTTCTTTTTTACTACATAGTAAATATATACATATATATAATCCGGTTACTATTGTTTCCTGTAAATAAAGATATAAAAGTTTAAATAGCAAAAATAAAATAATTATTTAAATGGAAAATAAAATAAGGACATAACTTACTAAAAAATTCAAAATTAAGATATAAATCTAGTTATCGACACATTTAATTAATTTTGCTAAGTATTGCAATATATTGCATATTAATCAACTTCTTAAACTTTATACTACATTTGAATTGCATATTTGCATGTATTTACTTTCCATTTCATTTTCAAAATCATTTAACATACTTACGATGTAAATCTGCGGACTAATTATTTCTGGTGAACAATTCAGACAAGAAATCTAAAAACAAAAGTATAGCTAATTTTTTTTTCCAAAATGTATATATTCTAGTCAAAATTGTAAGATGATGTAAGTGTTAAATATAAATTCATAGTTTGACCGTAATATAACATCAAAATTTATATAATAAGATACCATAAACAATTTTTTTTTATATTGACGATAAAAATTCTTTCATGACTAAATGGTAAAAGAATAGTCACCATTCATTCCGTTAAAAAGATAAGATTAAGAAAAAAAATCACCGGTACTCTCTCTCTATCCATACAAAGAGGCGTTACTGTGATAGTAAAGAACCATCTGGTTACGTCCTAACTCCTGCATCTGCAGCATTATGTACGCTCCTTCGATTTTATGTGGTTCCAGTGATATTTCTCCGCCAACAAAGTCTGAGAAACGCAGGTCGATCGATCCTCTCTCTTACTCACCGTCGCCCTTTTCTTTTACTCTATTGCACTGAACTCAAATATCAAGAATTAACGTCTTTATATATGTTTTATTCTCGATCGAGTTGTAATGGTTGAATATGTAGAGATCTGCAGTTTTCAATTGCTTTTGATTTAGCTGCTTCGTTTTTCTTAAAGGGTCTTTTAGTCGAAGTTGAGTTTGCAAATATATGGTTTTTGGTTTTGTTCTTTTACACCTAGCTTAAGAGTGCAATACAATTATTAACTTTAGATTTCTGAATTTGGAGTTCCTCGATCTGATCTACAGTTGTTGTGTTTTTGAGACGACAAAATTTTCTGATAGGGTTTGATCACCGAGTTTTCCGTTGATCTTCCCGCTTAGGGTTTTTTGAATTTTCACCATAACAATTTTTTTAACACGTTGATTAGGCATGATCTCTAGCTTCTCGTCGTGGTGTAGATGCTAGTTGAGTTTTGCTATGAACGTCTGCTTTACCACATGTTATTATATTTTTTCTTACATCTCTGGCTCGTTCTTTTGTTTGTATGATCAATCTCAGAGCTTGCTGATCGTTACGCTTTTGTCTTTTGAGTTTATTAAAAAGAAACGTTGTTGTGTTTTTTTTTCTTGCAGAGATATTGTTAGCTTGGCTGGTAGGCTACGTAAACGGCCAGACGGTAGACCAGTTTACACCGTAGATGGTTCCGATGAGGACGCTGACTTTGATCTAAACAAGGATCCGACAACTGAACAGATTGAAGGACTTGCCGAAAGAGACGCGGTTTGTCTCTATCTAAATGTGAAAAATATACATTCTCTATATGAATTTTAGGGGAAGAAAATGCACTTGGATATGGAATATTTATTACACACATATCGATGATATATATTTGTATAAATAAAGTCATGTGCTGATTGCTTGTAGGTTACTCCTCTTACAGAGATGGAGAAGATTTTGGACTGCCAAATGCGTTCTATGGCATCTAACGATCTGAATTCATCAGATAATGTTGTGAAACAATATCTTGTGAAGTGGAAGGGGTTATCTTACCTACACTGCTCTTGGTATCTCCCGCATGATTTTATGCTATGTTTGAACATGCTTAGTATTATGTTCATGGTGGTTTTGTCGTGCATGCCTCTTGTCTTCTTATATCATATTTTCCTCTCTTTTTTGGGGTTTGCCAATCACAGGGTGCCTGCGCAGGAGTTCCAGAAGGCCTATAAGTTCAACCCTCGTTTAGTATTCAGGGTGATCAGATTTCATTCTGCGATGGAGTCAATGAGTAAAAATGGAGATGATTTTGTTGCCATTCATCCTGAGTGGACCACTGTTGACCGGGTTATAGATTGCCGGTTAAGTGATGGAACTCTTTTCTTTTTGTTTATTCATGGAAATTCAGGAGTATCTGTTTTTTACTCTTGGTTTTTGCTGTTGATGCAGCGGAGAAGATGGGGGCAAGGAGTATCTGGTGAAGTTCAAAGAACTTTCTTATGATGAGTGTTATTGGGAATCTGAATCAGACATATCAACCTTCCTAAACGAAATCCAGAGGTTCAAGGATATAAACTCTGGTTGTCGCACAGATAAATATGTTGGCCATGAGAGAAGTCATGAAGATCTCAAACAGTTTGATCATACTCCTGAGTTTATTACAGGTACTCAGGCTACTCTGAACTATTATATGGTTTTGTAGTAGTGTTATGATATATTGATCTCCTTGTTTGGTACTGTATCCGTTGTTGAAGGCTCATTGAATCCGTATCAGCTTAGTGGGCTTAACTTTTTGCGGTTTACATGGTCAAAACGAACTCTTGCAGTCCTTGATGATGAGATGGGGATAGGTACGTATGTCTTCAATAATATCCCACCCTAGCTGGTGACAATGTACATTTTTCATCTATTATGAGAAGACTTTTTTTTTCATTTACGTGAGATTAATAAGATTGAGATTTATGGTGTTGCAGGCAAAACAATTCAAAGCATTGCTTTTTTAGCTTCGCTTTTTGAGGAAAACTTGGCTCCGTATTTGGTAGTTGCTCCCGTTTCCACTTTGAGAAACTGGGAGAGAGAATTCGCCACATGGGCACCACATATGAATGTGGTATGTATACACATCATGTGTGTTATGCTTATTTGTTACAGTAGAATGACGTTCATGTTTTCGTTTTACTGTTCAGGTTATGTACTGTGGTAATTCTCAAGCTCGTACTGTTATTAGAGACCATGAGTTTTACTTCCCAAAAGGTCATAACAAGATGATTGGAATCAATGGAGAAAGCAAACAGGAGAGGATGAAGTTTGATGTCATTCTCACGTCTTATGAGATGATCAACGTAGACACAGAAATCCTAAAACCAATCAAGTGGAAATGCATGGTAGTTCTGTCTTATTATTATAATGATAGTTTACGTTTACAGTCTTTTCTTTAAACCTCATATGTTGCTTATAAATCATTTTTCTTGGTTAGATTGTTGATGAAGGCCATCGGTTGAAAAATAAAAATTCAGAGTTGTTCAATTCGCTGAAGCCGTATACGAGTGAACATCGCGTTCTAGTTAGGTATGATCTGTGAATGAGTGAAGTTGGATCCCTAATTAAAGCTGGATCTATAATTTAAAGTTGGATCTCTTATTTCAATGTTTTCTTTTATATATAGTTGTCTAAATACTGTATCAATTGTTACATAATGCATCATTTAAAGGTTTGTCTTCATCTGATCTAGGAAAACTCTATGTTGCTAATTAAGAATGATCATTCCTGCTCACTTAATTGACTCTTCATTTGATTTGCCTACCATTAAGTACCTGTTGCGCACAACATATAATGTTTTTATTGACTGTCTTGTGTAGTATGCTGTTAATTCATTGGTATTACTATTGATTATTTGGTGTTTTTTTTTCAGAAAGAACTTGGATGATGAGTCTGCTGTCTTAGAGGAAGCACACGCTATAGAAAACAAGTCTTCAACATCAAACTACTTGGAAGATTCGTTAAAAGACAAGTATGAAAGTCAGCAAGTTGAGGAGCTCAATGTTCTTGGAAAGAGGAAGAGAAACCACAAACAGGTATACTCTTCTTAATCCAACCAGTTCAATTACGGGCTTGTAGCATCAGGTGATACTGATTTGTCATTATATCTTTTAGCAAAGGTGTTCTTATTTCTCTTCTTGTTAACTTTACTAGAGGTTTGGCGAAGATGCGCTTCGTTATCAAGAAGCTGAACAAACTGATGGTGAAGCAGCTGGACAGGGAAACCAGATGGCTTATTGGCCTTACAATAGAAGGAACCCCGGTACTATAATTATTTTTGATATAATTATGTTTCTTCTTGTTAATTTTACTAGATGATTGAAGATAATGAACTTGCTTGTTTAGAAGCGACCTCTGCTCATGAAGAACCCAAACCAATTGATGGTGAAGCAGCTAGACAAGGAAACCAAATGGCTAAAAGGCCTTACAATAGAAGGACTCGCGGTACTATAATGTTTTTTGTATATAATTATGTTTTTCAAATAAATTTTAAAGATTCCCAGTTAAGTAACTTTTTTCTTTGTGTTAAGATACCTCTGAGCCAATACCTTTGATAGAAGGAGGAGGGAGATATCTCAAGGTGTTAGGTTTTAACGAGCTGCAAAGAAAGAGATTTATAAGGACGTTAGAGAGGTACATCTTCTGTCTGATAAGGTCTCTCAGTGTCTGCACACATGTTTGTGCCTTCCTTGAGAACATTTTTCATCTGATGAATAATTTTCAGGTACGGAGTTGGCAACTATGACTGGAAGGAGTTTGTTGATCCTTTAAAGCCAAGAACCTATGATGAAATTAAAAAGTACACAGACTTAAGCCATTGATGCTCTTCTCTTTACAAAAACTTATCACTCTTTCTTTGCCAAAGATATATTTTCATTAATGACTTGTCTAATATGTTGTTTATCAGTTATGGATTACGTTTCTTGAAGCACATCGTCGAAGACAAAGATGTTAATTCTCCAACCTTTTCAGGTGATTGATAACATCTCTGATCATTTGTTTGTTACCATTTATTAGATGTTTCTATTAGTTGTGTCTGCTATCTTATTAAAGATATTAACCCAATGATCTCTACAGATGGAGTCCCCAAAGAAGGACTAATATGTCATGATTTACTTGCCAAAATTGCCGTTATGATGTTAATTCAAAAGAAGGTATACCTACATATTGGAATCATATAATCTCTTAGAAAAAATCTGATTTATCTTCTAGGATCCATGCACAGTTTTGCTTCTTGAAGTTGAAGTATCTTGATCTGTGGATTAATATCAATGCGGATGTTAAAGGAATGTTTTCATTATCATTTTTATTACCAAATGAACCAAAACAATTAGTTAGGGCTAGTCGCTTGGCTCACAAGTTTCAGTATTCTGTGGTGGTATACTCTTGGCTATTTCTGCTTCATTTTAAGTCTTTACCGTAACTTAATACAGTCTCCACTTTTGGTTGTGGTCTCTATATCTTATGTATCTTGTGTGACATAACATTAGTTTTGTTTGTGCTCAACTCTCAGTGTTTTGATTGACACAGGTGAAACTTATGAAAGACCATCCAACAATCCCCGTTTTCTCTGACGGCATTATCCATAGGTTCCCTGCACTAAGATTCAGAAGAGGAATATTTTCGAACGATGAACGTGACAGGATCCTGTTGCGTGCTGTTTCTAAGTAAGAACCTTGCAACGATGATCCTTACCATTAAAAAAAGAACAGGTTTCTCTTGCCGCTTTCTCATACTTGACAAATGTAGGAACGGGGTTGGAAAATGGTCTGTCATTGTTACTGACATAGAGTTTGGGATCGACCAGCTCGTGCGAAAAGAATTGAACCGCCCTTACACAAGTTTCATTACTGCTAACGGAAACGTAAAAGAAACGCAAATCATAGTTACTGATCATATAAAAAGACGGTTTCTGATTCTGAAGGAAGCGATAATAAACGAGTTTGCTGAAGAGTACTACTATGTATGTGACTCTCACTAGTTTTGATCTTTTTGTTTCTCCCTTTAACATGTTGGCAACAGCATTATTAATCGTTATCGATCTTTGATTGCAGGGACAAAAGCCTTCATCTCTGATACGTGCTCAACAAAATGGTCTACTGGATCAACCCAAGAATTTGTTTTCTGATAAGTTTCGACTATTAACTGAACGTGCTTTACATAAGTTTGCGAGGAAGAACATTTCCAGAAGCTTAAGGGGCTATGACGAAGAAGAAGAAGAAGAAGAAGTAACTGAAGTCATTATGATGGACTGATTTGAGGAAACTCAAAACACCAAGAACCTATAACCAAAACATATGTGATTGGATTTGGAATTATTGTTGTTTCTGTTAATTCTTGTTTGGGATTCGACTGGATTTTTTTAATATTATTCTCAATTAAGGTTGCGACTGATGAAATTATTTTCTCTGAAAATACTATGCTAAACACCCACTTGAAAACAGCTCCAAATTAACAGCATTAAGCATTAAGTACTACTGTTTCAAATTGTTCCCTTTAATCTACATTATGTGTTAGAAAATAGCTGCTAATTATGTTATTTTCTGATCTTATGACTGATGTTTCAGGTGTGTGAAATTGTGGGAGTATTCAGACTTTTTTTGTAATCAAAGTATCACAACGGTTGAGCTTAAGCAATTTTTTTATGGTATTTGTTTTTGATGGTATCACACCGTAGAAAGCCTTTGACCTCTTGGACTCTTCATCTTCTTCTTCACTCGACCTAATACTCATCTGACTATACAACGATCCTTCTCCATTGAAAGCATCGTAATTAAAACCTGTTTCTACAGCTTCAGAGGAGTTCATGCTCCACCCACCCCACACACCGTTAGAACGGTACAACAAGCTCTTCCAACTTCATTCCCGCATAACAATCCATGATCGATAGAGATCTGTCCAAAGAAAAAATAAAGCTAATTACTTTCAGAAACCCATGAGAGAATAAACCTGTACGTCGAGTGAAAACAGAGAAAGGAGCTTACTTTCAATGAACTGACGAGAGACTTCTGATAAGACGCAAACCAGAAACTCAGATAAAGAAATAAGAGAGAAGCTTTGGATTGGATTGTCTTCACCTGTAAGTAAGAAAAGACTAAAAGAGAAAGGAGACCAACGTGTTCCCTCCATGGAGAGACGGAGGAATTGAGGAGGAAGAGAGACACATTACAGGAGCCGTCAAATTAAAAAGTGACACGTAGAGTTCTTACCAACCTTTAAAATCCCAACATTGGTTCTCTGATTTATTTCCCTTTCTCGTTTATTTTTTTTTCATTTTTTTTAGAATCTCAATCAGGAGGTTCCGTTGAAACCGCTCAAATATTTTGGAATTTCTAGAAATGAGTGTATCACTGTTGAGCTTAAGCAATTTTTTGATGGTGTTTGTTTTTTTTTTTTTTTGGCTCAATGATGGTGTTTGTTTTGGTTATGAAAAAGTTTTAAACGCCAGTTAACCAACAAATGATTTATTCCATAAAAGTTAAACAACGGGTTCAAGGCAATTTAACATATTAAATTTCTTTCAATTGTCGACTTTTATTTCGATAATTTTCAATTAATTGTCATAACAATTGTAAGATGGATTTTTTGTTTACAAAAATTATAATAATCTTTCAGACATCAGTATTATATCATTTGATTGGTTACTATGTGGTACAATTAAATTCTTGATTTTCTTCAATTTCAACTATTTTAATAGTTTTCTATAAATATGTTATTTTTAACATTTTCATCTTCAAACGTTTGTTGATTCCTGCCACTGTTCTACTTGTAATCAAGCAGATTGTTTTCCTTTTGATTGATAACTTCTATTTTTGAATATGATATCAATAGATATTAAATTTGTTTTATTATGTGTTCTAGTGTACATTACTAGTACATAGACGATTGATAAATAGAAGCTTATACTTGCAGTAATTAATGTAGCAAATGGCGACTCTAAACCAGTAGGTTTACTCAACTAGATCAATCATGATAGCTGAGGTTAATTAACTGTAGTTTATTCATTCTATTTTCTTTTCATGCATCCTCACTACATGGTTTAATTGTGCATAATGAAGCTGACATTGACTATGACTCAAATCAAATATATCTTGCAATGTTGGATTACACTCTGTATTAGTGTTGGCTCTTTAAAGATCAAAGGCATATGGGTAGCTTTGGTGAAGCTGAGCCATGGAAAAATAAAACTTGCAAATGTATGTACATATATCTATCTAGGATGATAGTGAATGTCAGATTCTCTGATAGCACAAGTCTTCTAGACGAAGATGACGAAGATGTTAGTATAGACAAAGGTTTTCCCATACCTAAACCATCGTATCTTCCCCAAAATTTCACTTGCCCAGGCATTAAAAAATCTGGGTGAGGTTCTCATTTAGAGAAAAAGAGGTAGGTACAACAATCACTTGTTTAGCCGGCTCCATTTGCACATCCTTTCCTTGTCTGACCGATTGAAAACTCAAAACCGACGATTTGAAAGTACTCGGAAATTTAATTGATGTGATGTTTGACTATTAGTAGTATTTCACATGTTTTTTTTGTTTTAATGTTAATTAATTACTTTTAGTGTTAATTAACATACCTCTTTCATTTGTTTATTTCCCTTTATGTAGTTCTTGCTATTGTATTTTCATTTTATATTTTTTTTCCCTAAAGCACATTCTAAGTCCATTGTTTTAACGGTAGAAATTCGTAGTTGCTAGTAAAAAAATAAAACTAATTAATATTAAAATAGTAAATAATGCATTATTTGTTATTTAATATTGTAAAGTTTTAGTTCTTTATGATATAATGACCAAAACAAGTTACTATTGATAGTAACATATTATTATAACACAAACTTAAAGAGATATATTTCAATTTAAACTTAACTGTTGCATTTTAAAACTATAAAGTTTCCTAATAATTTTATTGAAAATTTCATGCGTAAAAAAAAAATATTGCTTATTATTTTCATAGCTTATAATAAATTTTATTAACATTATATATATATTATTTAACAAATTTAATATGTGTTCCCGTCAGATAGTTTTTCTGGCTCCGCCACTAAGGTCCATGAATATTGCAAAGTGTCTATGAAAGTATGAATATTGCCAAGGTACATGAATATTGCCAACTGCCAAGTACTCTTTAAAAGAATGTTCATAACGAGTTATAAAATAGATGATTTGTAGACTAATATAGATTCAAATCTGATTTTATTATAGTCTAATCAATGTTCATAACGTGTTCTAACCAAAGTTTGAAATATGCTTTCATGCCAATTTTTTTTTTTTTGTAAAAAGGCTTTCTAATTAAAATTCAAAGAGACATACAAGGTATGGTTTAACATCATAAAGTTTGAGAAAATACGATGAGACATGCCTCATATTCAACCCAGCATTAGCTTGTAAAAAAGAAACTTATGATACTTAAGTTTAGTGAAAACAAGAGAATGTTGAAAACACTAGGTAGATGGTCTGTGGTTACCACGGCCTCGATTACCCTTTCTTTGTATTGCGTTCCATTCTATATCTTGAAATTTTTGAAGTGGTTTTATTGGCCTTCCACCAAGTGACATGTTGAAGTTTGCCGTAGCATCACTCATAATCCCATCTCCATCATCTTGCTCATAGTGATCAGTTTGATTGAAAAGGGGACTGCCATGTGCAGGAGAGTGCGTGGAGGCCGATGGATTGTCCGCTGAAACCGAATTGGTCTCGAAGACAATAACATGGAATTTCTTCCATAATATTAGTATGAGTAGGAGCAGAAATTTCTTTCATGCCAATTTGGTTACATTATTACCAAGCAACTCTCCATGACGTATCATAGTCTGTACGTCACGTTACCGTCCATTAGCACATCAATTTGGTTTTTGATTTGCTTTTAACTAATTATATATACCTTGAAGGCTTGAAGAGCTTTTGTGGCGGAAAGATTAATTTTGGATAACATATTGATAGCGAATAAAATGTTTCATATTTTGAGAACAAACAAATCTTGTCAAAATAAATTTATAGTGGTGAAAATAGATATGAACAAAGTGAGTGGGCATTTGTTCATGCATTGTTGACAAAAATAAGGTTTACCCATCAGTATATTCGTTGGATGATGGAATGCTCCCATCATTTTATATAAAGATGTTATCATTTGAAGCATATCTATATATTCAAATTTTATTTATTAGGAACGATTCTTTTCCTTTTTGGAAATTACTATCATATGTGCTATATTATCCTATTTTCTCATTTATTTGAAATTATAAAGTATAGAATAATTATTTAAAATGGAGAATCAAATTAGAACGTATTTTAAATTACTAGAAATTTCAAAATTAAGATGTACCTTTAATTATCGACACAATGTTAGTTTCTATCGAGTATTGCAATGTAGTGAATAATAATCAACCTCTTGATATCCAAAAAAAAAAATACATTTGCCATTTGTCTTTACAAATGCGGAAACCTTATCCTCCTCATACAGTCATACTACTCGTGACATGCAAATATGCTAAACTTTATACGTTTGAATTGGATGTATTTAGTGTTTCAAAAAAAAAAAAGAATTGGATGTATTTACTCTCTACTTCGTTTTCTCTGAAAAACAGTTTAACATATATAGAGGTAACTCCCTCGTTACAACTGTTTTTTTTTTTGTATGTACAAACCATTTTTGATGCTTGCGATGTAAATCTGCAGACCAGTTATTTCTGGTCAACATGTCGGACATAAAATCTAAAAATAAAAGTACAGCTAATTTTATTTCCAAAGTATGTATGTATTCTAGTCAAAAATGTAATTCTTGTTTTTCAACCAGGTCGCAAGTATAAATGCTATATAGTTTGACCATGCTAAACCATCAAATTTTATATAATAAATTATTATAAACAATTCAATTAATTTAATTTTAATTTATTTACGATAAATATTTATTTTTTTATTTGACTAAAGGTTAGTAAAAGAATAGTCACCACTCATTCCTTAAGAAGATAAGATTAAGAAAAATCACCTCTCTCTCTCTCTATCTATCTATCAAAACAGGCGTTACTGTGATCAGTAAAGAACCATTTGGTTACGTCTTAACTCCTGCATTCTTTACGCTCCTTCGTCACCTTCGATTTTGTGTGGTTTCAGACATTTTTCTCCGCCAAAAAGTCTGAGAAATTAACGGAGGAGGTCGATCCTCTGTCTTACTCATCGTCGCCCTTATCTTTTTACTCTATTGCACTGAACTCAAATATCAAGAACGTAAATTCGTGATTTTATCCTCGAGTTCTAATGGTTAGACATGTAGGGATCTGCATGCGTTCACTTGCTTTTGATTTGGCTGTTTCGTTTTTCTCATAAAAGTTTTTTTTGGGTCTAAGTTGAGTTTGCAAATATATGATTTTGGGTTTTATTCTTCTTACACCTAGCTTAAGAGTGCAATATAAGTTTCCTGGTCTTGAATCCTTGATCTCTGAATTTGGATTTCATCGACCAGATCTAGAGTAGATGATTTTGGAGACGATATATAAACTCTTCTGATAGGGTTTCAAGGACACCGACTTTTCCGTTGATCTTCATGCTTAGGGTTTTTGAATTTTCATCAAAATCATTTTTTTGTCACACACGTTGATAAGGCATGATCTTTAGCATCTGGTCGGGGTGTAGATAAGCTCCTATTTGGCCTTTGATATGAACGTATGCTTTACCACATGTTGTTTTTTTCTTACACCTTTGGCTCTTTCTTTTGTTTGTATGATCAATCTCTAAGCTTAGTGACTGTTTACGCTTTTGTCTTTTGAGTTTACTGACCGGAAACGTTGTTGTGTTGTTCTCTTGCAGATATATGACTAGCTTGGCTGGTAGTAGGCTACGTAAACGGCCAGACCGTAGACCATTGTACACCGTAGATGATTCCGATGACGACGATGACTTTGTTCAAAACAAGGATCAGACGACTGAAGTAGTTGAAGGAACTGTCGGAAGAGAAGCGGTTTGTCTCTGTCTAAATTGTGAAAAAATTTACAGTTTCTCTGAATGTTAGGGAAATAAAATGCATAGAAAAAAACTTTGATGTGGAATATTTATTACCCATCGATAATATTTGTATAAATACATGTGTTGATTGCTTGTAGGTTACTCCTCTTACCGAGATGGAAAAGATTTTGGACTGCCAAATGCGTCCTACGACATCTAACGATCCAGATTCATCAGATATTGCTGCACCAAAGCAAGATGTTGTGAAACAATATCTTGTGAAGTGGAAGGGGTTATCGTACCTACACTGCTCTTGGTATCCTCCCCCGCATGATTTTATGCTATGTTTGAACATGCAAAGTAGTGGTTTTGTCGTATCTCTTGTCTGCTGATATCTGACAACAAGTGGCTTATCATCGATCTTTTCCTTTTTTTTTGTTTGGTTTGCTAATCACAGGGTGGCCGAGGAAGAGTTCCAGAAGGCTTACAAGTTTATTCGTCGGTTAAGATCCAGGGTGATCAAATTTCATTCTACAATGGAGTCAATGAGTAACAGTGGAGATGATTTTGTAGCCATTCATCCAGAGTGGACTATTGTTGACCGGATTATAGATTGCCGGTGAAGTGATGGGGGACTCTTTTCTTTTGTTTATTCGTAGAGATTCGTCAGAAGTATGTGTTTATTCTTGGTTTTTGCTGTTGATGCAGGGGAGAAAGTGAGGAGAAGGAGTATCTGGTGAAGTTCAAAGAACTTTCTTATGATGAATGTTATTGGGAATCTGAATCAGACATCTCAACCTTTCAAAACGAAATCCAAAGGTTCAAGGATATAAACTCTGGTCATCGCAGAGATAAATATGTTGACCATGAGAGAAATCATGAAGATTTCAAACAGTTCGATCATACTCCTGAGTTTATTACAGGTACTCAGGCTACTTTACACTTTTATACGGTGCTATGTATATTGGTCGTCTTGTTTGGTATTGTATATGTTATGATATATCTTGTCATCTGTTGTTGAAGGCTCATTGCATCCGTACCAGCTTGAAGGGATTAACTTTTTGCGGTTTACATGGTCAAACCGAACTCATGTAATCCTCGCCGATGAGATGGGGCTAGGTATGTATTCAGTAGTACTACCCCTACATATTTTCATCTATGTGAAGTTATAATAAGAGTGAGATGCATGTGTGGTGTTTCAGGTAAAACAATTCAAAGCATTGCCTTTTTAGCTTCTCTTTTTGAGGAAAACTTGGCTCCATATTTGGTAGTTGCTCCCCTTTCCACTCTGAGAAACTGGGAGAGAGAATTCGCCACCTGGGCACCACATATGAATGTGGTATGTATGCACTATGCAGTAACGCACTCATCATGTGTGTTATGCTTGCTAGTAGAATAACGTTCATTTTTTTTTGTTACGGTTCAGGTTATGTACGGTGGTACTTCTCAAGCTCGTACTGTTGTTAGAGATCATGAGTTTTACTTTCCAAAAGGTCATAACAAGATGATTGGAATCAGTGGAGAAAGTAGGCAGGACAGGATTAAGTTTGATGTCATCCTCACGTCTTATGAGATGATCAACGTAGACACAGAAGTCCTAAAACCAATCAAGTGGAAGTGCATGGTATTTTTTTGTCTTATTATAATGGTAGCTTATACGTTTACAGTCTTTTCTTTAAACCTCATATATATATGTTGCTTATCAATCATTTTTATTGGTTAGATTGTTGATGAAGGCCATCGGTTGAAAAACAAAAACTCAAAGTTGTTCAATTCGCTGAAGCAGTATACGAGTGAGCATCGCATTCTTCTGACAGGAACACCACTTCAGGTTCGTTTGGTGATTTTGGTTATTTTCATCTCTCAATGAAAAAAAAAATGTTCATGCATAAAAAAATAACTTATTAGGTATGATCTGTGAAAGAGTGAAGTTGGATCCCTAATTAAAGCTGGATCTATAATTTAAACTTGGATCTTTTATTTATGATTTGACCATGTTGAAAAATGTCAAATGTATTCTTCAATGTTTTCTTTTATATATAGTTGTCTAATTAAATACTGTATCAATTGTCAAATAATGCATCATTTAAAGGTTTGTCTACATCTGATCTAGGAAAGCTCTATGTTGCTAAGAATGAGTTCCTGCCCACTTAATTGACTCTTCATTTGCTCACAGCATATATTGTTTTATTGACTGTCTTGTGTAGTATGCTGTTGATTCTTTGGTATTACTATTGATTATTTGGTGTTTTTTTCAGAACAACTTGGATGAGCTTTTCGTGCTCATGCATTTTCTTGATGCGGAGAAGGTTAGCAATAGCACATATAAAACAAGCAAAATCTACTAAGTAGTTAATAACATGGCTAACTTTTAATTTTTCTTTTGAATGCTTGCAGTTTGGAAGTTTGGAGGAGTTTCAGGAGCAGTTCAAAGACATAGATCAAGAGGAGCAGATATCAAGGCTCCACAAAATGCTGGCTCCCCATCTGCTCAGAAGTATTAACCATAAACTTGATCTTATTAATAAGTATGCGTGAAACTGAAATGTCCATGGTGTGAATCTTGCTTTGATTGCTGTTTTAGGGGTAAAGAAAGACGTGCTGAAGGACATGCCCTCTAAGAAGGAACTCATCTTGCGGGTTGATCTGAGCAGCAAGCAGAAAATAATTTACAAAGCTATTATGACCCGGAACTATAAAATATTAGCAAAAAGAGGTGCTAAGGTAAGTTTTGTGAATGTGGATTAAGACATACATGTGTTGTTTTGGTTTAAGAACCTTATAAACTGTGGCTGGTTAAACTGTTTCAGATATCGAATGTGCTCATGGAATTGCGGAAAGCTTGCTTACATCCCTACATGGTGGAAGGTGTTGAGTCCCAGATTAAAGATGCAAACGAAGCTTTGAAGTAACATCTCATCACAAGATGGATTCCTTTGTAGTATGCTGTGGAGTTTTTTTGTGATGACTCTTGTTTAATTTTTTCTTAAAATTTTATTAAAAGAGAGCTCCTGGAATCCTCTGGAAAATTGCAACTTCTAGACCAAATGATGGTCAAGCTTAAAGAGCAAGGACACAGAGTTCTGATTTACTCACAATTTCAGCACATGTTGGACCTACTTGAAGACTACTGTGCTTACAAGGTATCTCTGCGCTTGCTATAAATATGTGTGTCAGTATTTTTCTTTTTATGTTTTGCTTATATGATGAACTCAAAGATAATAATTTGTATGTTCTTTACTGGTTCTTTCAGAAGTGGTTCTATGAAAGGATTGATGGAAAGGTTAATGGAGCTGAGAGGCAAGCACGGATTGATCGCTTTAATGCCAAAAATTCGAACCGGTTCTGTTTTCTGCTTTCTACAAGAGCTGGCGGTGTAGGGATAAACCTTGCAACTGCTGATACTGTCTTCATTTATGACAGGTTTGATTTCTCCAACGTCTCTTAGATCACTGTTAAGTTTTTTAAGAGGTAAATAACCGTTTAGAGCCTGAGGTTCTGGATAAACTTACGTGAATATGCTTTTGTGGGAAACAAGAGAATAGAATGTTTTCGTTGGATCTTCTGAGTTAAGTCAGAAGAAATATATTGCAGTTATTGAAATGTTTTTCACTGCTTCTGTAGTGATTGGAACCCTTATGCGGATCTTCAGGCTATGGCTAGAGCTCATCGAATTGGCCAGACTGAGAAGGTTAGCTTTGCATGGTCTCAACTTTCTGTTTATTCTCCTCTTTGGTATGTCACTGATTAGGCCTTCTGTCTTTAGGTAATGATTTACAGGCTCATAAGCCGGGGTACTATTGAAGAAAAAATTGTGCAAATCTGTAAAAGAAAAATGCTTCTAGAGCTTCTTGTTGTGGGGAAATTAAAAGCACCAAACCTTAGCCAGGTAAGTATTTTTTCTATAAAATTAGAATAAAAAAGGTGGTGATTCTTATTGCTACAAGGTTTATTGACTGTTCTATCTGCGTGACTTCAACTATAGGAAGAGTTAGATGACATCATCAGGTTTGGTTCCAAGGAGCTTTTTGCTGAAGAGAATGATGAGGCAGGAAAGTTTGGAAAAATTCATTATGATGATGCTGCTATCGAAAAGTAAACCGCTCTTCTTTTTCGTTTTTCACTTTCCTAGTGATTCTTTTTAAAGTAACCATTGTTATTTCCATAATTAGAGATTAATCTCCACATGCATACCTCTTCTTCTTTAGGTTGCTAGACCGTGATCATATAGATGCTGAGGAGGACTCAGTGGATGATGAAAATGAAAATGGGTTTTTTAAAGCTTTCAAGGTTTTCTATGCCTCTCCTCTTTGATACATATACTTACTAAGATTATTGATTACCCCTTTAAGCTCTTTCTTGTTATTCCCTGTACATCAGGTAGCAAATTTTGAGTTCATAGATGATAATGAGGCTGCTGCCTCAGAGGAGGCACAGGCTATAGAAAGCAAGTCTTCATCAGAAAATTATTGGGAATGTTTGTTAAAAGACAAATATGAAGTGCAGCAAGCTGAGGAGGTCAATGCTCTTGGAAAGAGGAAGAGAAACTGTAAGCAGGTATATTTTTCTTGATCCAACCTGTTCAATTATAAGGCTTGTCGCATCAGGTGACGGTGATTTGTCATTATATATTTTAGCAAAGGTTTTCTTATTTCTCTTCTTGTTAATTTTACTAGAAGCTTGGTGAAGATGAGCTTGCTTACCTAGAAGCGAGCTCTGATAATGAAGAAGATGAACAAACTGAAGCTGAAGATGAGCTTGCTTATCTAGAAGTGAGCTCTGATGATGAAGAAGCTGAACAAAATGATGGTGTAGCATCTGGACAGGGAAACCAGATAGCTTATTGGCCTTGCAGTAGTAGGACTCCTGGTACTATTAATATTTTTGATATAATTATGATTCTTCTTGTTAATTTTACAAGAAGATGAAGTTGCTTGTTTTGAAGCGAGCTCTGCTTATGAAGAAGCCAAACCAATGGATGGTGAAGCAGCTAGACAAGGAAACCAAATGGCTAAAAGGCCTTACCATAGGACTAGCGGTACTATAATCTTTTTTTTATATAATTATGTTTCCAAATAAATGTTTCAAATATTCCAAGTTGAGTAACTTTTTTTTTCTTGTTGCTATAAGATACTTTGAAACCAATACCTTTGATAGAAGGAGAAGGGAGATTTCTCAAGGTGTTAGGTTTTAACGAGCTGCAAAGGAAGAAGTTTTTAACGACTTTGGAGAGGTATATATATATCTTCTGTCTGTTAAGGTCTCTCAGTGTCTGCACACATGTGCGATGGTTTCCACATTTTTCATCTGATGAATAATTTTCAGGTACGGAGTTGGCAACTATGACTGGAAGGAGTTTGTTGATCCTTTAAAGCCGAGGACCTATGATGAAATAAGAAGGTACAGACGTAAGCCATTGATGCTCTTCTCTTCACAAAAGCTTGTCACTCTTTCTTTGCCAAAGATATATTTTCATTAATGACTTGTCTAATATGTTGTTTATCAGTTATGGATTACGTTTCTTGAAGCACATCATCGAAGACAAAGATGTTAATTCTCCAACCTTTTCAGGTGATTGATAACTTCTCTGATCATTTGTTTGTTACCATTTATTAGATGTTTCTATTAGTGGTGTCTGTTATCTTATTAAAGGTATTATTAACGCAATGATCTCTGCAGATGGATTCCCCAAAGAAGGACTGATATGTAAGGATGTACTCGCCAGAATTGCTTCTGTGATGTTAGTACAAAAGAAGGTAAGCCTACATACTGGAATCCTATAATAGCTTAGAATATCTGAGTTATCTTCTAGAACCAATGCATAGTATTGCTTCTTGAAGTTGAAGTCTCTCTGTATCTGTGGGTTATTGCTATATCAATGTGGATGTTGAAACAATGCTTTCATTATCGTTTTTAGTGCCAAGAAAACCAAAACAATTAGTTAGGGCAAGTCGCGTGGCTCACAAGTTTCATTATATTCTGTTGTATATATTTTTTTTTGAAACACTTTTTAAAAACCACATATTCTTTAGTATACTACTTGGTTATTTCTGCTTCATTATAAGTCATTAAAATGACTTAATACAGTCTCCACTTTTGGGTGTGGTTCCTATTATCTTAAGCATATTGTGCGATAATATTAGTTAAGGTTCACTACTGTGTTGTTTATGCTCAACTCTGAGTGTTTTGATTGGCACAGGTGAAACATATGGAAGCCAATCCAAGAAACCCTGTTTTCTCTGACCGCATTATCCATAGGTTCCCTGGACTAAGATTAAGAAAAGCAAAATTTGCGAACGAGGAATGTGACAGGATCCTGTTGCGTGCTGTTTCTAAGTAAGAAACCTTGCAAAGAGGATCCTTACCATTTTTTAAAAAAACATGTTTCTCGTTCTGCGTTCTCATATGTTTTACTCTCTTTAGGAACGGGGTTGGAAAATGGAGAGCCCTTGTTAATGACAGAGAGTTTGGGATCTACGAGCTCGTCCGAAAAGAATTGAACATCCCTCCCACAAGTTTTATTAATGCTAATGGAATCGTAAAAGATCCGCATATAATAATTACTGATCATATGAGAAGACGGTTTCTGATTCTGGAGGAGGCGATAATAAATGAGTTTGCTGAAGACTACTACTTTGTATGTGACTATCTATCACTAGCTTTGATCTTTACATGTGTGTTGCTGCAGCAGCATTGTAATAATCTCTATCGATCTTTTGGTTGCAGGGACAAAAGCCTTCATCTCTGAACCGTGCTCTACAAAATGGTCTACTGAATCAGCGCATCGATTTGTTTTCTGCTAAGTTTCGGCTATTAACCGAACGTGCCTTACATGAGTTTGCCAGCAAGAACATAAGCAGGAACCTAAGTGCCATTGGAACATATGTTAATGTGAATATGGAAGACGAACAAGTAACTGAAGTCATTATGCTGGACGACTGATTTGATGATAATGAAAACACCAAGAACCTTGAACCAAAACATATGTGATTGGATTTGGAATTATTGTTGTTTCTATTTATTATTGTTTGGGATTAGATTGGATTTTTAGTTATCTCAAAAGGATTATGATTTATCAAATCTAGTGAACCAAAATATACTTGGTCTCTAGTGATTCCCATAGCTGAAGGCTCTCTAGTCCGATTCTATGAATCTCAGAACGATACCACTTCTAAAGATGATATTGAGGGGGATAGATAACAGATGGAGAGCTTTTGAAGAAAAACTTAATTTGTTCATGCTCTAATAAGCTGAAGTTGCATGTTTATAATACTGAGGATCGGATTGATGTTGGTTCTAGCTGCTTTGAGCTTGTTTCTCATAAGTACAATCTCCATGGCTTTGCCAAATCTTGTGGGAAGGAATGTCTTCCACTCTATTTCTTTCATCAACAACGGTTTGTAACTTTCATCATCTTGCTTCATTGCAAATGATACTTTCATGTTATGCTCTAATTAATGATGAAGTGTCTCATTTTAAAATCTTATCATTTTAGATCTTTATAGATTCTGGATTGGATATTATATCCCGAGTAATCTATATAATGATTAGAATAACAGATTTGCTTCTCAAAGTTGTTATGTTGTCGATATGTAAGGTCTTACTGTTCAACATTATTGGAAAACACTTTTGTATAACATGCAAAATTTGATGAACAGATCTACATCTTACCTTCTATGTCAGCCCCAAGCGAGAGAGTTCCAACGCATAAAAGTTGAAAGACATGACCATATATGCCACGAATACCCAATAATAAATGAGAAGCTAAAATGGATTACAGTTGTATAGAAAATCCCCTTGTTCGAGATCTAGGAAAAAAAATTACGTTTAGTGGTGAGGTTGAGTTGCGAGAATCGGATGAGAACAAAGATCTGTATAAAATGTTGTTGCAGCAGTCGGTGGGTGCATTATTAGTACATGATGATTTTCAGTTAAATATCAAAGTTGAGTTGGATTGTGAAACTTAACTAATATCAAAGTTGCAGAGAAAAGAGGTCTAACATTAATATCAAAGTTAACACTGACATGATTAGCAAAAGAGGTCTAACATTCCTATAAATATCAAAGTTGAGTTGTGAGTTGGATAAGATGAGAGATTAAGAATACAAGAGCTTTTGTGAGTGTTTAGTTTTGGGAGAGTTTTTAAACATTAATCAAGAAAGTTGCCTTTATACAATTGCTAAGCGTGTTCTTGAAACTTTGTCCATAACTAACAATATGAGTTATAATCTCTGCATTTGTTCATAAATGCGTAAAAATGTTGCAGAGAAAAGAAAAAGAAAAGTCATGCGATGATAAAAATAGGCTCAAGATGAAGTCATGCAGTAATATGTCAGTGTTGTTCTTATGGTCCTAGACTCCTAGTTAAGAAAACAAGAAAGGAGGCCTTTGTTAGAACCTGAACATTGCGTATTAGAATTTTGCCGCTACTTTGAAAGACACATGAAAATGCTCCCTTAAATACTAGTATTACAATATGTAGCTAGCAAACTTAAGCATCTAAGAAAGTAAATGTACTAAACAAGTTCTAGCCAAAGCCAATATTAATCTGAAAAGTGAAAACCCAATCAAACATATTCTAGAGAATTTATCAATTTACTCCATAATGTTTACAACCGACTCTTTTTTGTATAACTTGATGTGTATGGCATCGGAGGTCCATAGTGTCTATGAATATTGCCAAGGTCCATCTTGTAAAAGAATGTTCATAACGAGTTATAAAATTGATGATTTGTAGACTAATGTAGATTCAAATCTGATTTTATTATAGACTAATAATGTTCATAACGTGTTATACTATTGATGATTTATAGTTGACGTGACCAAATTATTTTAGATGAAATTCTGGTGTAAAACGCGAAAGACGTATTTTATTAAACAAGTGAGGAAACTTGTAAACAAGAGCTTATGGTTCCCTTACAAAGGAAGAAGAGAGCCAAAAAATAGACAGAACCAAAGACTTGTGTCTGAATAAAAACACTCTCATGCTGACAAGGAGAAAAAAAAAAACACAGATTCTCATATCATATGCATGTTTTGAGTGAGTTATTATGCCACCCAAACCCAATCTCCTTCCGAGAACTCGGCTTGACTGTTCCTGCTACATTCAAAAAACTAATCTTCACATCCATAAGTGAAAAGAGAAGAATGGTAAATCAAATGTTTAAATATACCTGAGTCATCATGGAGTTGACTATATCATCCAAGGAGCCAGCATCTGAAGCCATGAAGCCGTCCTCTAGCTTCTGTTGTCCCATGAATAAACCTTCATTTGCACTGCTACTTCTCAACAGTTGAGCAACTGTCATCGGACTAAAGATGTTTTCATGCTGCTGCTTCATCTGTAAAGAGTCTGCATGTGCAGCACTCGAGGATCCAAAATCCGTGTCTCTACAGAAATATGTCTGATTTGTTGAGTTGCCGAACATGTTCCATCCCAAGGCGTCTGGTTCTGAGTGAACATTACTCTGTGGAATGTTGTTTGACCAGTCTTCAAGACGCTTGTTGATCTCCAAATGAGGAGAATAGGATGGAGATGATGACTGCTGGTGACCCTCAAGAACCAAACTTGGAGCCACCAGTAGAGAGCTTTGTTGTGAAGCAAAACTCGGAAAAGCCTTGTTGTTGCTGTTGATATGAAGATTCTCTAGTGGAGGAAATGGCGTTCCCTGAAGCATGTAGCCTCCATCATTGTGGAGGTTACGAGGAAGCGATGATGAGACATGTGGGAACATTCCTGCAAAGGTCCTATTTGAAGGGTAATGCCTCGTGGTTGCCGCGCCACCATGGAACTGACTTGATCCAAGAGGTATTGGACTGTGGTGGTGGAAGCCGCCAAGTCCTTTGAGAGAACTCATTTGCATGAAATGTGAGTTGGCGGCTGCCATGTTAACTTGTTGTTTAGCTTCATTTGTTATTTTCTTCAAGGCTAACCGAAATTTCTGCAACCAGAAGACAATGCAGTTGTGTTAATGGAAACCATATTAGAATCAGAAGAATCATTGGTCAATCACCTGAAGGTGGCTTGCTACATTATCTCTTGTGAGGTTGTCAACATCCATCAGCTCAAGAATCTTCTTTGGTACAGCGTCTGCATCATTTTAACATTTAAATAAGAAAATGATTACAGATAGAAAGCTAATTAGAAAACTAGAGTTAGAGAAAGAGATCAAGAAACATTACTCTTAATGCCCACATGATCAACAGCTGCTAGGAACTTGTTGTGCATCTCTCGCGTCCAAATAACACGAGGCTTCTTTTCATTCCCTCTTTCTTGTTGTTCTTCTTCTTCTTCGTCTTCCTCTTCAAGCGGATCTTTACGTTTTCTGTTTGCTCTCACGCCGTTCTGATCAGAGTTTCCCTCAGATTCACCATTAGTCACAACGCTCTTCATCTTCTTGAACTTGCTTTTCCTCACCACGTGTTGCCATATGTTCTTGAGCTCCTCGATTCGAACCGGTTTAAGGAGGTAGTCGCATGCACCGTGCTTCACTCCTTTCATCACATACTTTGGATCGCTATGCGAAGATAACTCTGCAAGAAACAATCATCATGTGACAAAAACTTTCTCTCTAGGAAACATGAAATGAAATCAAACAGAAACTAAATTGGTCGTACTTATGACAGGTAAGTCCATTTCAAGACCAACAAGCTCAAGCAGCTTGAAACCATCCATGTCTGGCATGTCAACATCGCTGATCACGAGATCAAACTTGTTCTTGTTCTCCCTCGACAACTCCAATGCGGTCTGTGCCTTATCCGTTGTTGTAACTGCACATATAAAAACCCTCAAAAGTCTTTATACAGAGCAAGAGACTCATTCATACACATTAAACACAAAGTAAAAGTAAGCAAAGAACAAATGAGCTTTGTGAAAGAAGCAATCAAATCTGTAATAATTCCCAAAAGTCTCTGTTTCTATAACAGAGCAAGAGTCTGATTCAAAATTAACGAACTCAGAAGATGTAAACATAATTAGAACCAATGAGCTTTGTGACAGAGGCAATCAAGTCTGTGATAATTCCCAAAAGTCTCTGTTTTTATAACAGAGCAAGAGTCTGTTTCAAAATTAACGAACTCAGAAGATGTAAACATAATTAAAACCAATGAGCTTTGTGACAGAAGCAATCAAATCTGTGATAAGTCCCAAAAGTCTCTGTTTTTATAACAGAGCAAGAGTCTGTTTCAAAATTAACGAACTCACAAGATGTAAACATAATTAGAACCAATGAGCTTAGTGACACATGTGAAGCAATTAAAATATTAAACTTTACAAATTTGTAGCATAGAAATCTATAACTTAAAATATGATGAATCTAATTAAATCTTATTGATTCTTTTTTTTTTTTTGAATTATACAGAGGTATGATCCAGACTAGTCACGTGTTGCCACGTGTCGGTCCTCTGTCTCTGGCGATGCTGAAATGTTAATTTTCTAGTGGTCGAGATTCGAACCCAGGTGGCTGTACTCACATGTGTAAAGCTCTTTACCACTAGAGCTTCTGGCTCTAGTTAAATCTTATTGATTCATGTTTTAAGAACATATAAATCAAGAAACGATTTGATGGTGTTTGACAAGAAACGAAATCTGAGAGTAAATATGGTGCCTGAAGTGAATAACCAAATCCAAAAGCCAAATCAATATCTAGAGCATCATTTCTCAACAAAATTACAGAAAACAAGAGCAGAGAGAGAAGGGAACCGTGGTATTGGCAGCGGTGAAGCAGAGTCTCGAGAATACGGAGACAAGTGTGGTCATCGTCAACGGCAAGAACTCTCATCCCTACTGGAAACTGGTCCACAGCTTCAATACCTTGTTCCACTGTCATCTTCACAGATTTTTTTTGACAGAAACAAAACAAAAAGAACTAGGAATTGTTTTTTTTTATCTAACGAGAAAAGGGGAGTGCAGAGGAGAATCTAAGATATATATGTACAGAAAATTTCTATGATATTATCAAAAATTAAACTCATTTATGGAAATTTTCTCTTTTAATTTGTAACCATTTCCAAAATAAATTATAAACCATTTCTGGTTTTCGGACGAGACTCTGTAATAAAATTCAGTGGAACGATCAATCATTTGAGCGTGAGAATAACGCGCCATATGGAGCATGGTTTTGTCATTGACTGTCTATATAATCCAAAGTCAAAATTAGGAATCTGTCCGGTTCGGTTTAACCAAGAGTCGTTTCGGTTTATATATTTTCATACGAAACCTTCCAAAAATTCATTGATCCAGTGTAAGAAATGGTCTATTCGAAAAATAATTCTCACTATTTCGAAATATTATGAATTGATTACTGGAGAAACTGGTAAACCGGTGTGCCTCAAACCAGAATCATAAACGGAATATTCGGTTTCGGTACATACCCGATTTCACTACATGCCTCTTGGTCTAAACTGATTTTATGTTTTGGATAATTATGTTATTTGAAAAGAAAAGAAGATCGAAAAAGAAACAGAAATTAATGAGTACAAATGGAAAAGTATTTATGGATATGATTATGTATATTATGTAATTAGATTTTGAGATATGTTTTAGATATTGTACTAAGTATTCAAGGCAGTAAATGGAGTTTTAGACTTTTAGTTATTACCATAAATTAAAACAGAAATGAATACTTTCCTAAATCATTTTTTTTATAACACTTTCCTAAATCTATGTCTCGAGATTTTAACTGTCAATCAAAATCGAGTGTCTGGAGCTGTAAAAATCGAGAGTTTGATAAAACGATTAACCATAGAATTTTATATGTGATGTGTATTCTTCTTATACTTTCTTCTTTTTTTATAACAGATTATTAGGAAATGAGCTTTTTGGTGGCTTAATCAGACGTCACAAAAACGCAATCGCATCATTGTATTTTGGGCAAACAATCTTGGTGTATGCTTTCCATGCTGTTGGTGTGCTTATTACACTCCATTTTCCCTCGAAATCAATGGATTGTATTGAAACAAAGGGTGTATCACATTTAACTGATTCTTTCTGAAAAGCCAATGATTTGGTCACTTTGAGTTTTATATATTTTAATGCTAATATGTAACAATTTTCTTATTTATCATTTGTCTTTTCACTAATAACATACACCACAACACATATAAAATACATTTAATATTCAGTGATATTACACAAATAATCATTTTAAAAAAAAATTCCCTTTTGGTTATATGTTACTTTTGTTAGAAAAAGTGAAACATTTGATAATCTCTAGTTTGCGGCTTTAGTTCCCTTTAATCTAAAGTTATGTGTTAAGAAATAGCTAATTACAGTGAAACCTCTATAAATTAATAATATTGGGACTACACCAAAACTATAATTTTTTTATTAATTTATAGAGATATTATTTTATCGATATACTAATTGAACCAAAAACTCAATTTGGGACTATAAAATTATATTATTTTATAGAGATTTTTAGTGTATATTAATTTATAGAGTATTAATTTAAAGAGGTTATATTGTATGTTATTCTTACGTTTGAAATCTTATATCAAATGTTTCATGTGGCTGAAATTGTGGGAGTATTTGACTCGTTTGTAATCAAATAACCTAAATATATACATACTAATACTCTTATAATGGGCTTGATTATTTTACCGAGTGTTTAAAATTAGTGCATCACAATTGTTGAGGTTAAGTAATTTTGTGATTGTGTTTGTTTTGGATAGGTTATGAAAAAAGATTTAATGTATATTAGCCAAAAAATGGTTTATTTTACAAAGTTTAAGCAAATGGTTAAATGTAATTAAACATATTGTCTTTCTTTCAACTGAAACCTCTTATTTTGTGTACAGTATGCAATTGATTATGTCATAATAAATGTTGGATGAATTTTTGATTTATGAAAATTAATTAAACATATTGTCTTTCTTTCAATTGACAATCAATTGACAACTCTTATTTTGTGGATAATATGAAATCGATTATGTCATAATAACTATAGGATAAATTTTTGGTTTATGAAAATTATAATAATCATCCAAGCATCAAGCTCATTATTGTTAGCATTCTACTTGTAATTAAGAAGATTATTTTTGTTTTGATTTGCAACTTCTATTTTGTATATGATATCAATAGATATTAAATTTACTTTATTACGTGTTGTAGTGCACATTATTAGTACACCGATAACTAATAAATAAGGAATTTCTAACATATCAGTCCTAAAATATAAAAAAAAACTAAAGTGACAAAACATTGACTTTTCAAAGAACATCATATATATTATCTATAAATATGCATGTTTATCATAGAACAAAATGGCTTATTTTCCCATTAAAAAATTATATAGCAACGTATCATTGAAAAGGAATATGGATTTGTTACTTTGTAAAACTTCTTAAAAGAAATAAATTGTTTTCTCAAACAAACATATCCAAGTTTTTTAAAAACATCAACATGCAATGCGCATTGGAAAATAAAAGACAACTTTCTAATACAAATTATTACCACTAATAGTTGCCAAATTTTTTTTTCCAAAAGTTGCATAAGAGTTAAAAAATATATTCGAAAATGAGAAAGATGTCATAGCCCTTAAGGTAATGTTTAGGAGAAAATGATAAAAGAGAAAGATGCGTATAAAATTTAAAAGAAAGAAAAAAATAGTAATAGATTATCAAAATGACTAATTTGAGGTAATCATGTCTCCCACAAGAGCTAACATGAAAGTCATTTGTATGCTTATGGTTCGGATGCTTCCTAATCACCTCCTACTCTATTACTCTCACTTTATGTATAATTTCCACATTTAAGGATAAAAATGGATATTTTAGATAGAACGTCTTATCATAGGGTCTAAATGGTGACCAAGGGAATGAGTGAGAATAGTGATACCTTATCATTCTTTACAATTTACACCATTTACGAGGAATGTTTGTTCTTTATGATTCCTTAACATTCCTTAAAATTTAAGGAATAGCCTACAATTATTCCTTATCAAATTAGGAGAGGAATAGATTTTCTTTTTGTTTTATTCCTCTTCATTTTTTTCCTCTATATTCCTTATATTTCTTTATGGTCACCAGTTAGAGTCTGGTATATACTAATCATACAAAATATGTATATACTAACCAGTTGGCTATGAACAATAATTGATGATAACTATGATTAGTTCATCATGGAACTTTTGTTAAGTTGCAATTGATCGAAAATGTAATCGATACTCATGTTGTTGACTAGTAGGCCATCGTGTTGGTAAAGAAACATGGATTAATGGTGAATGATACACATAGTACTTAGCTATTTATGGGGAATTATCTCAGTGAATTGTTCTCGCTATAATAATAGCGAAGTGACACATGTTATTTGGACTCGCTTCACAAAAACTTTTGAAATGATGAAACCCATAAAACTAACGAGCAAGTTCATGTTTATTTTGCGTTGATGAATCTAGCTTTCTCAACCATTGATGAGCTCAATCCTATCCTTGTTCATCATATACTCATGCAAGAAAAAGCAAAGCTCCCCGTAGATTCCTCTTACTCGCAAAAACTCTTTAACCGCCGTCTGAAAATCATACTTCAAACTCTTGTAAAAGCAACAAAACAAATCTAATTCATGAATGATATGACACTACTCTGAAATGATTCAAAATGTTATACCCAAAACTGGGTCCCATGCAAGTCTTAGGAATGACTTTGTTGCTTCTAAGCATGTAAAGGTTTTGAATTTCGATGCGGTTAGGCCAGACGGAGCAGAGGAACTCCATCTCGTCATTTCCATCAGCCTTGCTAATGTTGACAAGCAAGCTAATGTGGAGACGGATATCGCTTCCTGAAGCATCTAAACCGGTTCTTAGAACATACATAAACCCATCAAACATGGTCGCTTCCATTTTGATTGTTTCGTCTTCTCCAAACCTCCCTTTCATCACGATGCACTGTTCACCGGGATGGTCCTCGGAGAACGATTTGAATTCAGTCGATGGACGATGGCTGCATTAACAGTTAATATATCTCCCTCATCACTCTAACAATCACTCGAATTCGATGATCAAGATAATGATTTAATACCTCATTTCTTATGATTGAGAGGTTGGCAACACAGATTGGCATCGGGAACAAGAAAGTAGGGTTTTTGAGGAAATAAAAGGAGTAATGTGAGTTTTGTGAAGAGTATGGAGCAGAAGAGCCATGGAGGGTTTCATGTTCGCCGTCGACATTAGGGAGTTTCTTTTGGTAAGAAATTGAATTGGACTAAACCGAAGTTGAACCGAATCGAAATAGCTAAACCGATCGACTAATGGACCTTTTAGATGCCCAATAGTCGCATGCAAGTAGCGGGCTTTTAATGCGAATGCAAACAACTACCAATGGGCTTCCATATAAATATGGTTAACTAATATTTGATATTACTGTTTTAATGGAAATAATAATTTATGAACATTTTTTACTAATAAGTAAATAGGTATATTTTTTAAAAAGAAAAATTATGAATTGACAAAAAGTTAAACGTTAGACAATCATTAGGTGTATTAATTCTTTTTGTTAAAAATCTAAAACTCATGTGGGATAACTAACACAAAATCAAAAAGTAATGACATAATTCTGATACATTGAATTTTGTTTGATGTTAGAATTAACACTTGAGTTTTAATTTTTTAAAGGGATAACTCAAAATTGTAATTCAAATATAATACATAATTCAAACATCAACTCAAAAAATTTTAATTAGTTCATGATTAGTAACATTTTTGAATTAAACTCAAACTTAATCAATTCTAACACATATCTATAATTTAGTGGGTCATATTAAACGAACCGCAAATATTATTACCGTGGTAATTGGTAAATAAAAAGAAAAGTAGAAAGTAAACTTTCTATCAGAAACAAACAAAAAGAACAATGTGAATCTTAAAAATAGCGGCGTGTTAAGATCTTTTTTCATTTTAAATATTTAATGTCAATGAAGAAGAACCTACGGAGGAATTGGCTTCAAAGAACTGGGCAGTTTGCGGAGGCCCAGTTCGAAATCAAGGAAACCATGGTTAATGAAAATTATAATAATACTTCATCCATTAACTTTGTAGAAACTTTTTAGCATTCATGTGGTTTAGTTAGTTCATTCTTGTTAGTGTTCTACTTGTAATCAAGTATTCTCTTTCTTTTGATTTGCAAATTATATTTTGTATATGATATCAAAAGATTTTAAATGTATTTTATTGTGTTGTAGTGTATGTTGTTAGTGCATAGACAGATGATAAATAAGAAAGTTTTTAACATATCAGTCATATATTCAAATCTGAAATAGTGAAAAAACTTTCTTATTTATCATTTGCCTATGTACTAATAACTTTTTAATTTACCTGCCATATTGTTGTGAAAAAAAATTTGAATTTCAAATCTGAAATAGTGAAAAAAAAATTATGAATTTATAAGTTGGTACTGATCCGAGGGAATAGAAATACAACCAATAAAAACATAGAATTTTCACCCCTTTGGATCATGATCCGGTTGAATGAATTTTAGCCAATCAAAAAATAATGGGAAACTAATTGAGTAAACTTAATGGTTTGGAAAACAACCAGTTAAAACACAAAATAGTGATCCGGCTAGATGGATTTTTGAATTGAGTAAAGGGATAGATTGAGCTGGGCTTTAAGGATCCATAAGCAAATATATTTTTTAAAAGGACCAAACACAAAACGTAAAATAAAAAGCCATGGATCTTGAAAACTCAACAAAAGCTTGAACTTTTGGATCTCTAGGCTAATTGAACATGTATTTTTTCAATCTCTGACCGACGAAAACTCATAACCGATGATTTGAATGTACATGAAAATTCAATTGATGTGGTGTTTGACCCGTCCACTTTTACTATTATACTATTAGTAGTATTTTCCTGCTTTTTGTTTTAATGTTACTTAGTTACTTTTAATGTTACTTAACATGCCTTTTTCATTTGTTTATTTCTCTTTACATATTTCTTGCTATTGTATTTTCATTTTTATATTTTATTTTATTTTTCCTAAGGCACATTCTAAGTTCATTGTTTTAAGATATTTGTAGTTGTCGAACACTTCTCGGAATCCACATATTCTTGCTCTTTCTCTTTCGACTAAGTGGTGCTGACTTGTCTTCTACCACTCGCGGAAATTTCATCTCTACGAACCTTACGATAATGCACCTGTCTTTCCTCACTTTTATAACACCAATTTCTCCTCTTGATAAGCCGTAGGAGTCCTGAAATAGCCAGTATCCATCCCTCAAGCCACAAAGCACCATTGCATGTTCGCCACATTGATCTCAAACTCTTAGATCCTCAGGGGTTGGTGCATATATTGGCAGAAACAAAGAAACTAACATTATAAGAATGGAATTGGAAGAATTATATACAAAAAAAAATATTTTAAAGCAAAGCCTTATTATGTAATTAGTAAAATATTAGTAAAGAAAATATTGGAAAAATATTTTAAAGGAAATATTAGTAAAATAGAAAAATTATGTAATTAGTAAAATAGAAAAATCAATTACTTACTATCATGCGAGTATGGAGGAGAAGAGCCATGGATGTTTTCAGTTCGCCGAGGTTTTCTGGCGGGAAATTGAACTGAACTAAACCAAAACTGAACAAAATCGAAATAGCTAAACGGATTGATCAATGGGCTTTTAAGATACCAAATAGTGGCATGTAAGTAGCGGGCTTTTTATGCGAATGCAAACAACTAATAATGGGCTTTCATATAAATAATGGTTAACAAATATTTTAATATGACTATTCTGATTAAATGTACATTTTAATGCATTAACAGTAAATTAACAGAAACAGAAGGAAAAAAATACGCTAACGAGAGAGGGGAGGAAGAAGACGAACCCTTGAACATTCGAGTCTTCGCAATTCCGATTGACTAGATGAGATAAAAGTCGAAAAGTGGACATTTGTTCATGCATTGCTGACAAAATAAGGTTTGTCCCTCATTGGATTCAATGAATGATGAGGTTCGTGAGACCGTTGTTACAACAAGAGCTGGAGGTTCGTGATACTTGGTCTCTAGTGATTCCCATAGCTGAAGGCTCTCTAGTCCGATTCTATGGATCTCAGAACGATACCACTACTAAAGATGATATTGAGGACAATAGGTAACAGATCGAGAGCTTTTGAAGAAAACTTAATTTGTTCATGCTCTAATAAGCTGAAGTTGCAGGTTTATAATACTGAGGATCAGATTGATGTTGGTTCTAGCTGCTTTGAGCTTGTTTCTCATAAGTACAATATCCATGGCTTTGCCAATACTGGTGGGAAGGAATTTCTTCCACTCTATTTCTTTCATCAACAACGGTTTGTAACTTTCACCATCTTGCTTTAATTGCAAATGATACTTTCTTGTTATTCTCTAATTAATGATGAAATGTCTCATTTTAAAATGTTATCATTTTAGATCTTTATGGATTCTGGATTGGATTTTATATCCTCCGAGTAATCTATATAATGATTAGAATAACACATTTGCTTCTCAAACTCGTTATGTTGGGGATATGGAAGGCCTAACTATTCTCTATATGGGTAATCAGACTCAAAACTTCACCTTCCTTTCAACATTATTGGAAAACGCTTTTGTATAACATGCAAAATTTGATGAACAAATCTACATAATACCAACATTGCTTGGTCTCCTTATCGATTTTATGATCATCCAATCACTAATCTTACTATTCCTTATATATATCTTTGTTTCCCAGGATATCAAATGCAATACTTTTCCTAGGACTCAGGGAAACAGGGGGATGATGACTGAAGAGGAAGTTGCTAGAAAAAGAAACTGGAGATCAACTTTTCTTCAAGACCACAACATACAGGAGTCTCTCAGGAAGATATAGAGAACACCAGTCCTTGTAGTGGTCTTTCTCTCCGTGTACGTACTTCCTGAGGGGAAACCATGCATGGTGTAGAATGTTAGTGGGAAAGAGCCTACTGAGAAGTTGGCTTCAAAGGACTGGATAGACCAAGGAGGCGCAGTTCGAAATCAAGGAGATCATGATGATATCACCTCTTCCTAGCTTTGTAATTGACTTTTGACATTTCTTTTAAGTTTTAATTGATTTCTATGTTTTGTATGTGCAGATAACTGTTGGACATGTTTGTCAATCTTTTTAGCTCGCAACGGTTAATAAGCCTAGAAAGTACGCATTTTCGCATTTTGAGTGCAAGGTATCTCACGTTTTATGTCAGCCCACAAGTGAGAGAGTTCCACCGCATAAAAGGTGAAAGGTATGACCATTTATGCCATGAATACCCAATAATAAATGGGAAGCTACAATGGATTACAATTGTATAGAAGATCCTCTTGTTCGAGATCCAGAAAAAAAAATATTTATTAGTGAGGTTGAGTTTCGATAATCAGATGAGATCAAAGATTTATAGGAAATGATGTTACATCAGCCGATGGGTGCGGATATGATACTTTTCCAAACCAGAGTATGACAACATTGATTCAGTGATCTATTTTGCATTTTTTTTTCTAATGGATGACTTAGTCATGGATATGACTATGTTAATAATAGTATTGGATAGTCCAATAATTTGCAGTTGAATGATGTTTATGAAGGACCCAAATCATATGTCTTGCAATGCTGGATTACACGTTGTGTTAGTATTGGCTCTTGTTAAGATTAAAGGAAAGTGGGTGGACTTGGTGAATCTTGTTTAGCCTGCACCATTTGCACGTCTTTTTGATTGGCAAATTATGTTTTGTATATGACATCAAAAGATATTAAATATATTTTATTATGTGTTGTAATGGACGTTTTTAGTGCATAGACAAATGATCCGTTTCACGTTTTTCAGAAACGATTCAGGTAGCATCATCATCAGTGTTTCTCTCTCTCTACTGCTCTTCTTTCTTTTATGTTTGTCTAGCATCATCATCAGATTATGTTTGTTTTGGTTAGGTTATGAAAAAAATATTTAATGTATGTTAGCCAACAAATGGTTTCTTTTTACAAAGGTTAAGCAAATGGTTAAATTTAATTAGACATATTGTCTTTCTTTCAATTGACAACTCTTATTTTGTGGACAATATGCAATTGATTATGTCATAATAATTGTAGGATGAAGTTTTGGTTTATGAAAATTTATTAGACTTATTGTATTTTTTTCAATTGACAACTCTTATTTTGTGGAAAACATGCAATTGATTATGTCATGATAATTGTAGGATGAATTTTGATTTCTGACACTTATAATAATCCTTCGAGCATCAATTAGCATTGTAAAAACTCCAAAATACTTGAATGGTTACTATGTGGTACGACTAAATTCTTAATTTTATTTTATTTTGACTATTTTTAAAAGTTGTTTTTAAATATATTGTTTTGCATTTTCAGCTTGAGTACATTCTTGTCGGTGCTCAACTTGTAATTAAGAAGATTATATTTCTTTTGATTTGCAACTTCAATTCTGTATATGATGATATCAATAGATATTAAACGTACTATGTGTTGTAGTGTACATTGCTAGTACATGGATAAATGATAAAAAAAAAGTTATAACATATCAGTCTTAAAATATAAAAAAACCAAAAATGACAAAACATTGACTTTTCAAAGAACGCCATATATTATCGATAAATATGCATGTGTATCATAAAAGAAAATGGCTTGTTTTCCCGTACAAAAATTATATAGCAACGTATCATTAAAAAATGTGGATTTGTTACTATATAATACTTCTTAAGAGAAATGAATCATTTCTTAAAGAAACATATCCAAGTTTTTTTTAAAACACCAATACTAATGGTAACACTCCATCATCTTAATCTTAATCCAATAACGGTATCGATCAATCTTGAAACGGAGAAGAACTCTCGATCATCTCATCGATCAATCAAAGATTCAAAATCATAAAAGAATATTGATCATCAACTTCAACGATGTATGTAGACACTTACCATTTGTTTATGGGTAAAGAAGGCGGGAGGTATCACAATGTAGCCTCCTGGCGCATGTATCTCGGCCAGTAGATTGAGATTCTCCTGTGTCTTGCATACGGCCAGTAACATCATAGTATCTCTTTGAAATTAAGATTGTGGCATCGATCGATACAAAAAAACATATCGAGGTTTTTTTTAAAACATCAACATGCAATGCGATGCATTGGAAAATAAAAGACAAATTCTAATACAAATTATTACTGCTAATAGTAGTCAAATAATTACCGCCAAATCATTACTGCTGATAAAACAAATTATTACCGCTAATATCTCTTCGTCATCAATCTAACAGTCACTCGAATTCGATGATCACAGTGATTTAATACCCGATGAAGAGGAGCATAATCGGATTGGACTCAATCTCGTTTCTTATGATTCAAAATATGTTTAATCGGAATGACGAATTCACTGATGCGATCGATGCGTTGGAGGTGGTGTGATATCTCATGATTGAGGGATTGACAACAAAGATTAACATTGGGAACAAGATGGTTCTTGAGGAAATACAACGAGGAATACAAGTTTTGTGAAGAGTGCGGATGAGAAGAGCCATGGAGATTTTCATGTTTGCTGTCGATGTTAAGGTATGGAGTTTTCTCGTGTGAAATCGAACTGAAGTAAACCAAAATTAAACCGAATCGAAATAGTTAAACCGATAGACCAAAGAATTTTAGATATCAATTAGTTGCATGCTAGTAGAGGGCTTTTAATGCGAATGCAAACAACTAATAATGGCTTCCGTTATAAATATGGCTAAATAAAATTTTGATATTACTGTTCTAAGTAAATGCATTAATCATTTAATTAACCAAATCAACAGTAAATTAACAGAAACGGAAGGAAAAATAAGCTTTGAGGAAGAAGAAGACGAACCCTTGAACATTCGAGTCTTTGCGCAATTCCGATTTCCGAATCGGATCCTTATAATTTCTCGTCGAAGACCTGATTATAACGTCTCTATTGATCGCTGCGATGCATTGAGGAGGAGGCGATAAAAGATGATGTTTTGCAGAAACGTCTCCGTGAGACGGAAGAAGAAGAAGAATCCTGGATCGGTGCCTGTTTATCTCAATGTTTACGATCTCACCCCTATGAATGTTTACGGTTATTGGCTCGGAATCGGAATCTATCACTCTGGTCTTGAAGGTTCTGTTTTTATCCATGATCTTTGTGTTTTTTTTCCTACAATTATGTGTTTGATTGTTCTTGAGGTTGTCATGAGGTGAATAGTTCAGAATAAAAATAGAATCTTTTGTCGGATTCTAACATTGAATTAGGAAAAGAAAAACAGATTAGAAAGATGATGTCTAATAATTCTCGATAACATGAATTTGGATTTATTACACTAGGTGGTTAAGTTTGGTCAGAAAGATGAGATGAAAATTCTCCAAACTATAAGACTTCTTGTCTTATCTTGTAATAGTTATGTTTTTTAAATTAAAAGCCTTTAGTCAAAAAAAAAAAAAGATGAGATGAAAATTGACTTTGAAAAGTATGAGGATAGATGTGATGTCTCAATCTGTGTTTGGTTATAAGAGAACACAGAGATTGTTTCTTTTATTTTTTCTTTGTTTGAACTATTAATCAAATTGTTCAATACATTGTCGTTTAGTCCATTGGTATTATGTAGTTCCCATTGATCAAGAACTCATTTGTTTTTTTTCCTTCTTGGTTTTGGTTTATCTATTGTGTGTGTGTAGTTCATGGTGTTGAATATGGATATGGGGCACACGAGCATTCAAGTACTGGGATCTTCAAAGTGGAGCCAAAGAAGTGTCCTGGTTTCACATTCAGGAAATCGATCCTGGTGGGTGAGACGGAGATGAAGGCGAAAGAAGTTGGAAGCTTTATGGAGGAACTAGCAGATGAGTACCAGGGGAGCAAGTACCACCTCATCACAAGGAACTGTAATCATTTCTGTAACGATGTTTGTTTAAAACTAACTCAAAAGTCAATCCCTAGTTGGGTCAACCGTCTTGCTCGCTTAGGTAAAACTCAAACTTCCTTGAGGAACGTTTCAACTAATCTTAAGAGGAGCATTGATTACTCTTCTTTTTTTTAATGACATGTAAAGGTTTCCTCTGCAATTGTGTGTTACCGGCTAGCTTGAACGAGATGAAAGTGAAGCAGGTAGGTACAGACGGGAAGCTCTTGGAGGTAGGAGAAAGTAAAAAGAATAAAAAGAAGAAGAAGAAAAAGAAGGCGAGAAGCAGATCGGGTCCTTTAGCTTCTTCTTCATCTGATGCACGGGTAGATAATAATAAGCCTTCACATGCAAGATCAATATCAACCGGTAATCCTCCTTGTTCTGCTTCTTTTTGTCCTTTGAAGTAACAAAGAGATCGAGTTCCTTCTGTTGCATCTGGAGCTCAAGATTAGATAACCCCAAGGACATGATTCTTTGTCATTGTTTGAAAAGATAATTATATATATATATATTTGTATATGAATGTGATGTGAGGAGGGTCCTTGTATTTTATTCACAAGTGTTAATAACCCTTTTGGTTATTGTTATAGGAGAATCATCAAAATCTGCACAAAAGTGTGTGTAAATTCGACTTTCCTCTTTATGCTTTGGATGTAATTTTTTGAATATTTGTACAAATTACTTTTCTGAATGTTAAATTCAATTAAAATAAGTTGACTTGTTTATCTTTCTTTTAATATGTTGGTCCTCTGGTAATTTTGGGACTAAAAGAGTTGCTGTCAAGTCCAAAAGATTGTACTTAAAATCGCAGCAGCCTGTGTATGACATGAAAGTGTTTGAACTCTGTCCAGTCAGATATCTCTGTCACATTCTTCGTTGCAGATCAGGTTACTCTAATTAAAACACTTGAAACAAGTAACAACCCATGAAAGTACATACGTACCTTGGAACAAGACAGGAAAGTCAATAACATGTTTTAGTACGTCACTGAAAAAGTAAAGTCAATAACATGTCTTAGTACAAAACAAAAGAGAGTTGGAAGTTTTAGTTGGGCCTTAACTAACCCTTAGGGCTTTGCTGTTTCAGAATCACATGAGACCCTCCTATAAATATCTTTCAAGGTACAATCCTCTCTTCCCCCCAGCTACAACAAAAACCCTAATCCGCCGTTTACCTAAAAACTCACATTCTTTACTTTTGTTTTAGTAGATTCCTTTTCTAATTACCTTCGTATAGACTAATAATGTTCGTTGTGATAGGATCCATTTGAATGCTTCTTAGTTCTTATGATCTGTTATTGGTTAGTTCTCATAATTGAGCTTAGATGTTTTTTTTCTTTTCGGTTTGAAGCGTTTCAGAAATCCCTGTGATGATTATTATGATTAAAAATGTTAAAAGTAGTGACTGATATCTTCTTGATTAGAAACTATCAGCTCTGAGGGATTTTCAACTGCTTCTTTGTTTTTTTCTTGTGTTTATGATTTGAGTTCTTGTTTGCTTAATATTCAGTTGTGTGGCCTTAGCTGGATCCCAATGATGATGAATAAATAAAAAAATGTTAAAAGTAGTGACTGATTATATACCTTGACGAATAATCAAATTCTGAGGGATCCAGCTATTTCTTTCATATTTTTTTTATGATAGAAGAATGTTGTTCGGTTGGTTTAGCTATTAAGAGAAGCTTTATTTGTTGATGTTCAGAGTGATGACTGATGAATTATGAATTATGATTTTGCTTTTGCTCGGAGTTTCGTAATGTTTATCTCTTCGTACTCATAGTGATTTGCTTGCTGTTTCTTTACTCAGTTGTTTGTAGCATCCATTTCAGTTCCCATTTGTTTTCAATCTTGTGACCGCATTGTTATTACTAAGATTTTCCAACATTATGTGTATTTCCCCTGTTCTTGCCTGAACAAATGAAATCTGGATGTGTATTTTTAAGATTCAGGATACGAGAGTACTAGGTTGTCGGTTGCATGACTGCATCAGAGGAAACTTAATTGACAATTCCAAAATACTAATTAATTTTGTGAAGGGTACTCTGTGCAGAGTCAAGTCCTTATTGTAGACACTCGCTCAATACAAATTCTCTTTAAATCCATTCATAATTGTATGGTTGTTGTGTTGATCCTAGTGTTGTACTAATTGGTTAAACGATAGTTTCCTGTAATCATTCATTACTGTAGGTATGTGAAAGTAAATGTACTTGTAGTCGTGAGATAAATTTGAATGATTGAATCTATTCCAAAAAGATTGCCATGAATATTTGCAACAAAATTATATAACAGAGACATCTTACCCATAAACTATAAATTTTAAACAATGTATAACAAATAACAAATACTCTTTTATCTGCAGCGGTTCTAAGGAATATTAAAAAAATGTTTTTTTTTTCTAAGTTCATATCAACATCAATAGGAATGATAGGAAGGATGTGATTTTCTGGACTAGACTGGTGCCGATGATCTAAGTCTAGTTAGGGTAGAAATTCTACTTTCAAATACCTACAAGCCACATTCTACCGTAGAATGTTGATGGTATATTGATAGACCGTGGAAAACGTACTACCGAAAGAATAAGAGAAATGATAGAGGAGACTTGGTGGAAAGAAGAGTCAATGAAGTGGACTTGGATTGATTTGCAAGAAGACAAGGTTATGAAGTCGTTTATGACTGACACTGTAAATACTATTGAATGATTCCTTTTCTCATTATGCAAATTATATCTGAGATATTAGCTTTGACGATATGAGTCAGCTCTGACCGTTACGAGGTCAGCTATCTTTAGTTACAAGTTGTATGAGATACACGTTTACTTCAGTAACAGAGTACTAGTATTCACATTCACGATAACAATTAAATAATAAAATGGCACAAAGAAGAGACTAACTTCACATTGAGGATGCGATGATGATGATGATCACAACAACATAGATTTTTGTTGTATAAAGTGTGACAAAGATTATATTATGCTACAAACACACAAACAAGCAAACTACATACAAAATGGGCCTTATGGCTTGGTTTTTGCTCGACTACATAATGGGCCTTGAACCGAAAGAAAGTAACTTTCATATAGTAAGCCCAGCCTTTTTTACTTGACTAGGGTTTCCTCTTACTATAAGTCAAGAAAAGGTTAGTAGACGCCACTTCTCTTCGTTTAGCTTCGCTCATCCCCAGCTGCATATCGCACGACTTCAAGATGGTAAGCTTCTCTCTAGCGATTTTCGACTCTTTGGTTTCTTTTTTTTTTTTTTTTTTTAAATTCGTTTAAAAGCTTGATATTAGTTAGAAAGTCGAACGAAATTACTGATTATTATTGCTTTCTGTTGCTGTGTGATAAACGAAATGAAACGACGCAGCCGTCCCACAAGTCGTTTATGATAAAGAAGAAGCTGGCCAAAAAGATGAGGCAAAACAGGCCTATCCCTCACTGGATTCGTCTTCGTACCGACAACACTATCAGGTTTGAATTTTTCTTTCTTCTTCCTTCCCGATCTGTCGATTAGAAATAGATAGGTGATTCTCTTTGGTGGATTGATTTAGGGCGACAATGGTCGGAACCAGAAATGTAATTGTTGTCTTTGTGGTTTGAGTTCGGATACATTGGTCGTAAAACCAGAAATTAAATTGTTGTCTTTGTGGTTTGAGTTAGGGCATAGGCAGTGTCTTAGTTCTGAAAGCGAAATATATAATTGTCGTTGTGGGTTTGATTCAGAGCAGAGACAGTGAGTTTCTGAAACCATTATTAATTCTTTGTGGTGCTTGTTTTGTTTCAGGTACAATGCCAAGCGCAGGCACTGGCGCAGAACCAAGCTCGGATTCTAAGTGGAAGCTCAAGACTGTTTGTCTTCTGTTCGATTTAGCATTTCCCCGAATCTTCTTGATTTTTGTTATAAACATTTTCACATATCTTGTAAGACTTTTGATGTTACCAGATTTTATCTTTATAAGAGCTACGTATTAGCGCTTGCAGTTATTTAATATTCTTGGTTGCTTATTACATTGCCCCCATTGGAAATTTATTACATTGCCCCCATTGGGTATGAAACAGATTGTCCCTTGTGCTGCTTCCGAGCTGTTTCATGGTACTTGTTTGCGTTTTACCTTTCGAATTTCTTATTAATAAAACCTGCCTGATTCGTGATTGGTTCTGATTAAGTAATTCTGAGTACTTGGTCTCTGATTATTTGTGGAACAAGATGGTGCTAGAAAGATAAAAACACCAAATACATTCACATTGTGAAATTATGCAAATACAATTTGTATCCTTATGAATGAAGAAGTAACAAGTGTTTTCCTCTATAACTCGATGGGAGTCTCCCAATACAACAATGCCTGTGAAACACAATCAAATTTAAAAAAAAAGTTTCCTTGACCAAATGTCTTAGATATAACAGCCTGAGCTTAGTTTATTCAATTTTAGCTATTCTTTCAGATGAGATGAAGAACAAGCTAAAAGGGTATAAATATAACTTCAGTTCTTATTGTAATCTTCTTGAGACCAAAACTCAGCTTACGTTATGGTACGAGTCGATGATGGCATCAGCGAGGTACTCGCATTTTGCCATAGACAATCCAGCCAACGATATCCTCCCGTCTTTAGTCATGTACACATGCCACTTGTCCGTCATGTTATCACTCTGCCACGTCACCAAAAAACAAACTTCAAGACCTCCATCTCTCAACAAAGTCAAAAGATTAAATGATTCAAGTAGTATCACATTTTTTAACATACCTGAGCCTTATTGAGACCTGTGAATGAGAACATGCCAATCTGCTTCAGAATAAACGACCAGTCCTTACCGCTCTTATCCTTCGAAACGAGGCTGTCGTACAGCTGCTGTCTCACCGTCTTAATCCTCCCCGCCATCATTTCCATCTCTGCTTTCCACTCGTTGAACATAGCTGCATCTCCCACGACGTTAGCCACGATCCTCGCACCGTGAACCGGTGGGTTCGAGTACATAGGCCGAGCTATCCTTTTCAACTGGCTCTTCACCCTGAAAAGAAAGTAGTGTTACTCTTGAAGTTTCTGTTGTTTTTAAAACCGGACCGACCGATGGTTGAACCGGGTTCGACCATGAACCGGTTACATAGCCGGATTGAATCTAATAATTGGTTTAATCATGAGCCGGACTGGACCTCAGGTTATTAAACTGATAAAAATCATTGAAACTATCAAAAATCTATAAAACATCCATATAAACATAAAACTAAGTTTATATTTATAATGTATGTTTTAAATTTGTTTATATTTTAATTATGTATCATATTTAATTACATTACCTTTAAATTTATACATTAAAAATATATTAAACTAAATTATTGAATCAAGTTTGACCCGGTCGAACCATATTGAACCCGTGACTAATTCGGTTCAGCTTCCGGTCCAGTTTTAAAAACACTCTAAAAGATAAGAAACTCAAGTGAGTGTTTTTTTTACCTCGTAGCAGCATCGGCTGATGAGCAGACGACGTTGATAGCACCAATCCTTTCAGCATAAAGGCCCAAGTTTTTACTATACGACTGAGCGACGAAAAACTCCATCCCACGCTCAGCAAATAGTCTCACGGAAGCTGCGTCTTCGTCAAGGCTTCCGCTAGCAAAGCCCTGGTATGCAACGTCGAAAAAGGGGATGTGGTTCTTTTCTTGAATGACGTCAGCAATTTTCACCCACTGCTCTGGCGTTGGGTCGATTCCGGTTGGGTTGTGAGCGCAGCCGTGTAGCAGTATGAACGATCCTTCTGGAGCTTCCTGTACGGTTTTAGATAAGGTTAACCATCAGAGTTTTATATATATGGCAATGTGGAATAAAGAAAACAAACCTTAATATCTGCTATCATCCCTTCAAAATCCAAACCGATTGTTTTGGGGTCATAGTAGCGGTATTCAGACCAGGGAACTTTGGCGTCGTTGAAGATGTTCTTGTGGTTACCTGAAGTAGCAGTTGATAAAAGATGGTTTACATATGAGAACGCAACAAGTGAATATTTATGGTTAAGTGAAACGCACCCCATGTTGGTGCAGATATAAGAACTTTAGCTCCAGGAAAATAACGCTCGATAAGAGCCGCTGCTAGTCTCAGTGAACCTGTTCCGGAAAGACCTTGAATTGTTGCCACCTGAGCCAAAGGAAAATGAATTAGCTCAGAGACAGAAGTTTATGATTAGTAAAGCATAGCTCATAGAAATGAACATCAAGACAAGAGGAGACATGGACGCAAGATTCCAGACATACTTTTTGTTCTTTAATAACAGGATGACCAGCTCCAAACAGCAGCTCAGCAGTGGCCTTGTTGAATGCAGCCAACCCTTCGATTGGGAGATACTACAGTTTTTTTTTATCGCAATTTGGTTTAGTTTTAAGCATATTCTCATATGATTTTATTGCTTGTAGATACATTTTCAAGTGAGCTAAGTTACCTCTTTATTATCTCCTCTCTCCAACATCAGGTTCTCCGCCTAAAAAGAAGCCATGCGGGTTTAAGAAAGGATTTATGAATTAGGAAATGAATTAAAGGCTAAAACTTCAAACCTTTTTAACAACATTAAGGACATAAGGCTGGAGTTCTTCAGTTCGATAAGCACCAACGCCGAGATTGAGTTTAAGCTCGTTAGTGTCAGCTTTGAAAGCTTCGCTGACGCCAAGAATAGGGTCTGGTGGAGCCATGGTGATACCCTCAAAGCGAGAAGGCTTCACTGCAACCGACATGGTCACCCGACTAAAACACTGATACCAAAGACAATTACATCAGATATGCCAAAGAAGATTACAAACTAGAGTTATCAAACTCTTAACAAAATCTGATGAACTATCTAGCTCTAAACGTATAACAGATTGTTCATATGGTTCAAACTATGATAAAGGGAAAAGAGAGTACCTTTGCTTTCAGGAAGGGGTTGGAACCGGAAGTTCCAAGCTTTAGCTTATCCTGTTCGAGTTCAATAGGAGAAACAAAGGAGGATTGTGAATAAATAGATTATTCTCTTTAAAAGGCCATTATGAACAAGTAATCTCTACATACAGTTTTACTCGATAGAGAAAGTACCTTGTTAATCTCGCGAGGTAACAGAGACGTAGAACCGAGAGACAGCATTGAAGAAGCCATGGAATCAATCACTAAGCTGCAGACAGATCCCAAAATCAGTGATAGTGAACTCAGTACGAGGATAAGCAATTCAGACAGATGACGTTAGTTTGAACATGATCCACATGAGAGATAACGATTAAGAAAACAGGTTCAGATAGAGAGATTATTGATTTGTCACCTGAGCTTCGTCGGAACCGCGCAGTTTCGAAAACGATCAGATCGAGATTGTGTAAGCAAGTACAATGATTTATCAAGACAAAACGATATGTCCGAAGTTTTATCAAGCTTTGTCTTGAGAGGGGCTATAATGGTCATTGGGCCAATGTTCGTAGATCTATGGGCTTACAAAGTCAAAGAGTGGATTCGTAGATAGTGGTTGGCGACTTTCTAACAGTTCAGAGCAAAAATGCAAAATGTAAAAGAGCTAATTTGTTTAAATAGCCCATAAATATTGAATATTTACTTGGTGAAAAATGTATAATATAGGCAATTTACAAATACAATCATTAGAAGTGAATACCCCTGGGAAACCTTTGTTCCCACATTTGCACCCCAAAAGTTCTGAAGCAATAAGATCAATCCCTATATATAAGCAACAATTATTTGCTTTAGGACGATGATGATGTTAACCGGAGTGTTCCTCCTAGCTCTACCGGAACCAGTGGAACAAGTGAGTGAAGAACATCGGTTATCAACGGTCTATAACTTGGTTCTGGCTGTACACAAAGCACTGCCACGGCTGCTACCTGACCAAAATAATTCCCGGTTTGATTAACAATTCAACAAAAGATAGTGCAATCAAAATTAGTTTTATTTAGTAGAGGTTATTGGTTGTTTTATTTTAATGGATTTGAAAATCCGAACTAAATCTAGTGTTATTGGTTCTATGATTTTCAAATCTGTATTAAAATCATGTGTTATTGGTTTAATGATTCATAAATTCTGTATCAAATCAAGTGTTATTCAATCGTACGGATTTACTAATATATTTGATTTTATAATGAATTTGTTTGGATTTTTTAGTTAAAAATACAAAGACTCAAATCCGAGAAAAAACCTCCGGATTTGCATATTTTACTTGGATTTGATAAATACTATATAGATTTCTAAATCGATCAAAATATATAAACCAATAACAGATTCTAACCTGGTATAGATGCTTATGATCCATTGTATCTTTGATAACTGGATCCACTATTTTAGGAAGCTTTGATCTATCCGTAAGTTGTGGCATTGCCTGCAAATAAAATGCATTAGTTAACGCCAATAACCACTAACCAATGCTTTCTATTATTGTTCGTTTACGATTAGCGATATCATCACTCTAAACCGTTCTTACCCAAGTGACCAGAGATTGGCACTGAACCGAACTCAACTTCTCAACCGGTCGCCTTCCCAGCAACAGTTCAAGTAGAACCACTCCGAATGAGTAAACATCACTTTTATCCGTTAATTTACCTGAGCAACATAATCATGTTTTAATGTAACAACCTTGCTAATCCGGTAACTACACAGATAATCACGGTTTTAATGACCCGCTAACCACTCTCTCTAGCCTAATAATGATTCCATGTGATTAGTTGAAATAAAACATCAATATGATGATTTGCTTTCCAGCCACAATTCTAGACGTAATAAAAGAGAAATTCATTGTTATATGGGGTCACGTGAATACACATTATGATTAACTAACAGGTAACGCATTTTAAGACATGACAACGAGTTAGGTCACCAAAAATCAGTACCGGTCCTGGACCAAGCCTAATGAAACATTCGCTTCAGATTCCCTCAAAAATTATATGTAAATAGACTTTCAAATTTGTAAAAAAAAAAAATTTAGACCTCCAAAATTTTGAAATCTTTACTAAATGGTTTAGGATCATCAAATTCTAGAGGCCGGTCCTGCAAAAAAATAGATCGGAAATGCGAATGTTTTACCATCTAGGAGATATTCTGGAGCAACATAACCAAGTGTCCCAGATAGTTTAATGTTGTTCTTGCCGTGCATCCCGTTCGTTACCGCAAGTCCAAAATCAGATATCTGAATGCGGGAACACACAAGAAGTCATGTGATTGGATTGTTTGTCGAAGCAAAAACAAGTGATTCTTGAATTAACGAAACAAGAACCAATCAACCAAGATATAGGACTAACTAAGAATCTTGACCGGTTATCTCCGGTTTGGTTTGGTAGTTGATTTTTGTTTCAATTAATTACCTTGGCGTTGAAGGAAGAATCAAGGAGAATATTTGAAGATTTTATATCTCTGTGAATAACCGGAGGGCGACAACGCTCATGTAGATACTCTACACCTCTGCTTCCAAAAAAAAAAAACACGGTCTACTCAAACCGTGATTAATAAAACAATAGAGAAAACCGGAAATGTGGAGGGCTCTTGAATGTACCTTGCTGTATCAAGAGCAATCTTCATCCGCATGTGCCATGTTAAAGCCGATCCACGAGAAGGTCCTTAACCATTAAATAATTTCCCAACATTAAATTAGATGATTATACTATATAGAACAAGAAGTTATTTATTTTTATGTGGTCACATGATCTGTTTTCATCTCTTCATCTCGTTTATATATCCCAGGTCTAAAAATAAGATCATGTTTTTTACCGTGTAACTGTGCCTCCAAAGATCCCTTTTCCATCAGCTCGTAAACGATGAAGCTCGAGCTGATTTCACTTGTATGTCCCAGAAGTGAGATGATGTTGGGATGGTGAATCTTGCTCAATAGATCAACTTCGTTCTGCAAAATGATAGAACCGGACTCAGACTCTTGAACTAAAACAACACTCATCATTTTTTGGTTACCTGAAACTCCCGTTTTGCTTCTTGGCTAACGTTTTCGATCTTTTTAACCGCGGCTAGAGTGTGATTGTCTAAGCAGGCTTTGTAAACAAATCCGAACCCGCCTCGTCCTATAAGATTACTGTCTTTGAAACCGCCTGTTGCTTTCTCTAGTGTCTTGTAATCGAAGGACTGCATAAAACCCTTCTTGGGTAATGAAATCCCACTCTCTTCCACATGTACAAAACCATTCAGGCATCAAAATCTTGTAATCTTGTTACAAGTGTAATATTAATATTTTTCATTCTTGAATTAGTATGGTGAAAAAGGAGATTTACCTGAATTCTTGGTCGGTTTGGGAAATTGCTTAGACCGATAAACAGCCCAAAAGCATAAACAACAAAAAACTATTAGTCCTAGAGACGAGGAGCTGATTATAAGAGCTATTAAAAGTTTATTGTGTTCTTGGCCTCTACTACCCATTTGGATTCCTGAGATCACAAAAAGCAAATAAAGAAACCTTGTTGAGATTTCTTGAGATTAAGAAGGGAGTTTACTTGGGATACCAATTGTATAACTGATGAGAGGATACGTACAAGATAAGGCACTCCACTCAAGGGATCAGCTCGAAAGTAGCATTTTACGTATATAATTGAAAATCAAATTTACATTGGTTTTCGAAATTTATGTCACTTACCAACACATATCAATCCCAGAAAAAAAGAAAAGAAAATAGAGAGAGATACCTGGAGAGAAGGAAGCCATGGAAGTGTAGACGGGAGAAAGTGAAGGCTGTGAAGCAGGTGGATGGGATGCTGTACAAGCATAGACACTACAGAGGAACTGAATAACCAAGACCTTAAGGAGTAGAGGAAGAATCTTTCTCATTTGCCTAACAAAATACTTTCAGAATTGATTCACTCTCCAGACTTGTAGGATTTTCAAGTTGAAAAAAGAGACTGATGAGATTTAGAGATTTACAAAGAGAATGTGAGGAGTCTTTATCGCTCACTAATGGAGATCTCCTTTTAATTTCATTTCCTTTTCTTGTGTCTGCATAAAGGAGGGAAAGAGAAAGTGAGCTTTTAAAAAGTCGAAATCATCCTCTTAAGGTCTTTACTTCTTTATCATCAAAATCTAACATGTGGGTTGGAATGTGATAGTTGTAACAACAAATATCTTTATTTCATAACCAATGCAGCTCGATTTAATTGATATGAGAATTCTTATATTGTAAATTAACAGAATTTATTACGAGAGTTTGAAACATATTATTACTGATCAAGTGATCATTTACATTGGACCACTAGTATCTGTAAGTTAAAAAGATAAATACAAATTTTAGAATGGTCAGAAGAGTAGGTCTGAAGAGTAGATTTACTGACCAGATAACGACAAAAAATAAACATGACTACTTATGTCAAACCGACAAAAAGAAGATGACTTTTCCATCCCCTTTTTTTAACTTATTGGTATTTTACACACACACCCCCCCCCCCCCCCCCCCCCCCCCATTAATGTCATTTACTCATTTTAAACAGTGGAGAAACCCATTGACCCAAAAAAAAAAAAAAAACAGCAGAGAAACCTTCTTTTCTTCTTATTTGTTGTCCTTGTAAATAAAACTTCCTCTCGGTTCTTAACTTTTTTGGTTAAAAATTAAGAGACGGATTCTTATATTCCGCTAAGAACCTCACCTTAAAAACTCTCCGTTAATCATGCTCTCATAGTATCAAACAGTTGTTTATGTAATGATTAATGAAGATGCCAATACATAAAGATGAAGACACTCTTACACTTTACAAAGTCAACGGATCTAAATATAAAGAAAAAGCTAAACTAAACACAACGACGCTTGTGGAAGAAAGAATTTCGCAAATGTTGAATCTAGAATGAGTGGGAACATAGTGAAATTGCACTCTTCTATTTTTAATGTTTGTGAGATTTACGTTATAGCTTGTACCCACTACTCTAATGTTTAGATAATCTAAAATGATTTTTAATGTATGTTTACACCTATGAGTTTTATGACGTATGAGTCAACAGTGATTCGTCGTATAGACTTCAGTTGCATCATACAGTTTTCTAAAGATACATGTTTCGGTGTTTACACACATTAAAAGAACACATTAGTTATGCATTGTTTTTAAAAATTATCAAACTTCAATGTTTTTAACCAATAATTTTTCAATAAATTTAATTAATTTTATTGAAATTTATAATTTTTATATAGGAAACATAAAAAAGTATCTTTGTGAAACAATTTTTTTTTAAAAATTTGTATTTTAATGAAACAGAGGGAGTATAATTCTTAACTTGTAATTTTTAAAATCAACATTAATTGATAGATACAACGAGGACTGCTTCACATGCAACCCAAATGCAACCATAAGACTAATATGGCAAATATCATGATGCAACATATACGGGTGTGTAAATGTTTAAAAGTTCTATTTGAGAAATATCCTCAAGCATGTGGCACAATTTCAGTTGGATAATGATCAAGTTGACCAAGAGGAAGGACATGTGAAAAGAAATAGAAACAAACAGAGACCAAGGAAAAAAAAATTAGAAGGAGAACGAGAAGTTGAAAGTGTTTTGTATGTTCACTGTGGGTATAGAGTCATATGTTCAAAGTGTTCGTAACTTCGTATATTCTCTCGGTTTCATAAAGATATACTCCCTCCGTTCGGTTTTACATGACGTTTTGGAACTATTTTTTTTGTTCCAATATATGTGACGTTTTCTATAAATCTATGTAAAATATAGCAGTAATGACTTTATTTACCCTTTACATTATTGATTCTAGTTAACAAATTCAATTCATCACGTAGAGGAATGAGGATAGTAAAGGAAATATACACGATGTCTTGTTTTATGTGAAAGCGTCGTATATATAAAAACAGAGGGACTATATATATTTTTTTAAAAAAATTCACAAAAATATATTTTCTATGTTTTCTATGAAAAGATTGTAAATTTCAAGAAAATTAGTTGATTTTATTGAATTGCTATTGGATAAAAATTATTGAAAATTAACTTTAAAAAAATCTATTATAGTAATTTAATGTATTTTCTTAATATGTTAAAATCTATTTTTATGAAACGGAAAAATATAGATTAATGGCATTAGTAAATGGTTCGATTATTACCTTGATCCCAGTCATGCTTTTATTTATTTTGCAATCGAGCATGCATTTATATCAACAATAATCTCTAGTCTTACCAATATGGTAGGTTATAACCCCCGCCCTTACGACATAAAATGTTTATCTTTTTTTCTGTTCAACCATAAAGATATTAATCATTTCTTCAATAAACGACTACATGTTGTCACATTGTTCAAAGCATAAGGGGGATATTTACTTGAACGCTTCTCTCTCTAATTTTAAAGTTAATGGTTACAAGTTATTAAAGAGAAAAGGACCCATCTATGGCTAGTTTCAATGAAACTCAGCCCGAGAGTTGATTAAAAGGCGTTAGCTACCGGATAAGACTTTTAACGGTCCAACATCTTATGCAATAATTTCCATTTTGACAACAAACTTAACTCAAGCTGAGTCAGTTCAGGGCCGTGCCGGAGATATATTGGCCCTGAAGCAGAAATATTTTTTTGGCCCGTTTCTTTTATATAAACTGTAAAAATTCTAAAAAAATGAAACTGTAGAGCGTCGAACCCAGGTATGTATACACCCAAGCCAATAACGAAACCGGTTAAGCTACATAAGATTTATGGAAATATTGGCCTTTTAAAATATATATCTTCACCGGCCATCAAGCATATGCTTTATCAGCTTTTATTCAGGCACGGCCTTGAGTCAGTTGCACTTATCGTGGTTTAGTGGTCATGTGGGTTGTGTTCCTTTTTAAAAAGTGTAGGAGAGTAGAAAGATGTTTTGCTTCTAAACGGCCCATCAACCAATCTTCCGTCCATTCTCTGATTCTTAATTTGGGCTACGTAAAATTTATAATAGTTTGAGCTGCTGCAAACATTCTTGGCAAATCGGACACTAACGGCTGAAAGAACGTGCACACACCCCTTGGAGTGAGCGTTCTGAAACTAGCGCCTCAAGAACCACCCCTTATTCATGTGTGCACTATCGAGACTCGTCTTCTTGGCAATAGAGTGAATATGCTGAAATATTAAAGGGTGAGTTTTGACTTTAAAGGGACAGGTAATCGCTTATGTTTCAATGATGAGACATGGATACACGCAGGTAATCTCTTATGTCTTGTATTCCTTTATTTTTTTCTATTACCATGACCGGTCATAAAATTTAGGATAGTAGGCGATTTAGTAAAAAAAATGATAATTATAAAATTTACCAGAGAACATTGCACACTTTTCTTCATAAATAATTATAAAATTTGAGTTGATGTTTTCATCGTCAGGTCTTCATGTACTGCACCTGATGAACTCACCCCAAGAGAAAAGAAACGTTTGTACGGCTGAACAAAGGTATGGTCCTCAAGGACCTCAATTATTATCGGTCTGTTACATTAGAGACTTGGTTTGCACAGAGTTCAAAAGGAGGAGACTGGCATCATCAAACGAAAAGTTAAACCACGAGCAGGAGGCATCTGCTCTGGATACTCTAGCAAATGCAGCCATCACCACGACAGTTGAACAAAGGGATACAGAGGTTGCAGCATCGACCAAGCACCCAAGACACAGGGCAGGGTGTTCGTGCATTGTCTGCAGCCAGCCGCCTAGTGGGAAAGGCAAACACAAGCCGTCATGCACTTGTACTGTGTGCGAGGCAGTGAAGAGGCGGTTCAAGACGCTCATGCTGCGGAAGCGGAATAGGGAAGAGGCAGGGCAGGCAAGCCAGCAGGCACTGTCAAGGTGAAGAGATGAGACATAAGGGGAGAGCGTTCAAGCGGTTGAACCAGTAGCCGGGGGGGGGGGGGGGGGGGGGGGGGGGGGACACATTGACTTAAACTCAGACCCTGGGGCTTCCCGAGTGAGCATGATCAGTCTTCTGCAAGCTGCAACTTTTCCTCTGGAGACATATCTGAAACAAAAAGCTGTTTCAAACACAGAAGCGGAACAGAAAAGCAGTGATGTGGTAAGCACAGAGCACGGTTCTTCCTCAGCCGCACAAGAACATGACAGAGACACAAGCGGAGTTTTTTTTTTTTGTGCTAACTGACACAAGCGGAGTTCCTGAGCCCACGAACTAACTTAACCCCTTTGGAGTTCTTCATGAGTACTTATTCTTCAGAGGTATGTTTATTTTATGTATACAACCTTGTTCAGTTACATACCATATTGGTGGAGCTATTTTATTCAGCCAATTGTTGATTTATTGTTTCATTTTTGGATTGTTTGGTTTTCTTGGGTGGGATGATGCTTGAGAGACGGACGAGATGTGAATCTTGATGAAGTTTTTAACATAAACATAGTCCTGGACGGTTGTAACATATTTATATACTGGTCAAAAATTGAAAACAACCAATGATTCTATTCAAGACATAGTCGCTAAAGTTCCATGTTTGTCATTTTACCACAAAATTGAATCAAGTTTATGATTCTGAGTCCAATGGTTTGTTCTGGTTTAATTTCTGTACTTTTTCGGTTTCTTAACCGGTTTAACAAACCGAAATCAGATACCATAATAATATTTGATATGAGGACTTAGGAGCAATTACTACATTTTAATATTATTAGTTGGGCCGACCTAAGTTGAGTCGGCTCGGTTGACTGACTCCGAAACTACTCGCTCAACTTCACGCCATTCTTATCAGAAACGACACGTGCCATTTTTCCATTGATTAAAATGTAGTCGAACACATGGATTTTGCCTTCTCTTTTTTTCCTTACGATAGAAGGAAAACCTACCTTAACAAAATTAACTTATAGATAGATTGCCCACATGCCTCCAAAATTAACAATCCCGCTTAAATATTATTTTCCTTAACAAAAGATTATGAACACAAATATAGATTACATAGTGTTGACAAAAAAAAAGATTACGTAGCATAAAAGAAGTAGTGTAGTAATAATCCAAAGTTTAATACTATAAAAAATATAATAATGTCATGGTCAAAGAAGGTGGACGTGTAGGGTGTGACAATAACGTAAATAAGTTGGAATACGAAGGGCGAGTTGTAAGAGATAGCTCGAGGGAATAATGGAGGGGAGAGAAAAAAGAGGAGATAGAGATAGGTGGGGGCCTGGAGTAGGACCCACGAACGCGCAAGAGTAACAGCTTAGGTTTTGGTAAAGCTGAGGTCGTCTCGTCGTGGGTCACTCTCAACCCTAGACAGAAGCAACTTCATACTCACGCGCCCCATTTCACGTTATAATTTAATTATTTTGGTCGTCCACTTCTTTCAAATGTTGCTTTCTTATTACCTATTCCCAACACATATTTAAAATTTATATAAATCCTCGGTCGCCCTAGAAATATCTGAAGTTTATTGGGACAATAGTCGACGTATTTTATATTATATACGTCCATTTCATACAAATAGATGGACCGGTATGCGAAATATGATGTCAAAATTGATTAGTTTAAGGGAGAATTGCCAAGTGTGACTCAAAACTTGGAGTCAAACCCAAAACAATACCCCAACTTGGGTCAAACGCAAAAGTAACCTAAAAGACTATTGAAATTACAACTATCCCCTTGTGACCAAACAAAAAAACGGAATTTTTTTTACGTTTCTACCCCTCGCAAGTCGTCTGTTTAGACGACTTGAAAATAAGTCGTCCAGACGACTTAACTGAAAGTCGTCTGGACAGTTAGTCTTAAACATAATTTAAAAATTTTGTAAAAAATATTTTGATAAGTGAAAAATGGGAATTATGTAATTAACATATGTCTTAGGAGGTATAAATTAAGATATAACAAATTTCAATTGTTTTCAGCATAGATGAGTGAAAGTAGTGAGTCATGATATTCTTTAGTTTATGTTTCATCAACATATGTTGTAGTATTGTATGTGTTCTTAGGGTTAGATTTTGGAAAGCATTAAAACCGTTTTTGAAAATTTTTAAAATTACTTATGCGTGTTCATTTCTGTGTATAGTAAACACTATTTAAGTATAATTTGATTTTATAACGTGGTTAGTTAGTTAATCTAGTCATTTTAGTTTAGGGGTTCATTTTAGGGTCTAGGACGACTTAATATTTTGTCGTCTGAAAACAGACGACTAAATATTAAGTCGTCTGTTGTACATTATCAGCCAGAATAAGTCGTCTAAACCGGACCAAACCTTAAAGTTTACCAATGTACTTTTAAAGCTAACCGGATTATTTACCCAATATATAAGGTGATTTTTTTTTGTTTCATTTTTCGCGAAATTCAGAAACCCTAACAGTTCTCTCTCAAAACCCTAACAGTTCTCTCTCAAAGGCGATTTCGAATTCCCACGATTTCCGAACAAACCATCGTTCTCAACGTCGGCTATCTATCTCACTTCATTCTCACCGTTGTCGCCGCAGCTTCTTCTAACCCTAGCGCCGCCGATTCCTCTAAACCCTAGCGCCGCCGATTCCTCTAAACCCTAGCGCCGCCGCTTCCACTATTTCCGAACAAACCGTCGCCCTCGCCACCGTGGTCACCAACGTTCTCACCGCCGCTTCCTCTAAACACTAGCGCCGCCGCTTCTTCTAAACCCTAGCGCCGCCGCTTCTTCTCTGTAAACCTTAGCGCCGTTTCTCTGTAAACCCTAACGCCGCTAAGTCATCAATCTCGAGGAAAAGATGAACATAAAACGTTGTCTCTATCAATTTACTCATTCTCACCGTTTCACGTTTATTTTTTCAGATCTATAACCGCAATGACGAGTACTCCAACTCCTTCTGCGACTGGAAGACTTGTAAGTAATTTAAGTCGTCCGGCTTTGTCTTCCAACTGGACGACTTAGTAGATGACTTAAATATAAGTCGTCCATTTGGAAGACTTTCCAGACGACTTAATTATAAGTCGTCTACTAAGTCGTCTGGACTTATATTGTTGTCTTTGATTATTTTGCAGACAAAAAGGATGGATATTCCAGAACTCCCCCGTAGGTTATACACATCAGGGGAAGAGCCAGAAGCCCACAATAGCATTTCGTATCATACGGATAACAGCAAGTTGCATACTGCTCTTAGGAAAGCTCTTACTGATGACGAATTTGAAGAGCTCAAGGAGTCGAGTTTGGGAGTTTTCATCAAGTTCAAGGAGCAGGGATTTGGTTGGGCTTCAAGGCTGGTTCACTACATGCTCAGTTTCAAGCTGGACATTAAGAAGAAGTATGAGATGTGGTCTCTCGTTGGTCCAGAACCTTTGAGGTTTTCACTGTTAGAGTTTGAAAACCTCACTGGTCTAAACTGCGAGTACATCGAGGACCTTGAGACACCAAAATGTGACGTTACCCCAGAGATGGTTTCTTTCTGGGGGATGCTGGGAGTTCATCTGGAAGCTGGGCCAACTACTGATCAGATAATAGCAGCACTGAAGAGATGCGGGGATTGGTCCAGGGAAGATCGCAAGCGGCTCGCGTACCTCTCCATCTTCACTGGATTCATTGAAGGGAGAAAGTTTTCAACCGCTACACGATCTACTCTGGCAAGGCTAGTGATGGATTTAGAACGGTTTGAGAATTATCCATGGGGGAGAGTCGCGTTTAAGGTGCTGATGGACTCTTTGTGGAACAAAGAAATTGCTGGCTGTTACACCGTGGATGGGTTTATACAAGTTCTTCAAGTCTGGACGTACACAGCTATGCCGGAATTGGGTGCTAGTATTGGTGGTCCCAGAGCAGACAGTCCGTCTCCACCGATACTGGCTTACGAGGGCAGCAGAGGCCGCAGATCAATGAAAGCTGCTATCTTGAGTCAGGTATTTACTTCAATCCAAAAGACTGCGCAGACGACTGGAAGTCGTCTGGAAGGTCGTCCAGCTTGACGACTTATCGGACGACTTATAATAAGTCGTCTGGAAAGTCTTCCCAGCTGGACGACTTATCGGACGACTTAATTTAGTCGTCTGGAAAGTCTTCCATCTGGACGACTTATTAGACGACTTATAATAAGGCGTCTGGAAAGTCTTCCCAGCTGGACGACTTATCGGACGACTTAATTAAGTCGTCTGGAAAGTCTTCCATCTGGACGACTTATTAGACGACTTATTATAAGTCGTCTGGAAGGTCTTCCATCTGGACGACTTATTAGACGACTTATAATAAGGCGTCTGGAAAGTCTTCCCAGCTGGACGACTTATCGGACGACTTAATTAAGTCGTCTGGAAAGTCTTCCATCTGGACGACTTATTAGACGACTTATTATAAGTCGTCTGGAAGGTCTTCCAGCTGGACGACTTAGTAGACGACTTATAATTAAGTCGTCTATTTAGTATTTTTTTTCAAATATCTAACTCGATTCTTCTATTTACTGCAGACCCGCGTGATCAACTTTGTTGAGAAGGACATTAGTGAAATGTGGCCAAAATGGGACTCTGAGGTTGAGGACCTGCCCGCGGAGAACATCATTAAAGTCATGTATGAGCGGAGACCGTGGAAGTGGACCATGGATTGCTGGGAAGTCACTGGTACTAAGGTCAATACAAAACCTAAGGTTGTGACTCCATCGAAGAAGGCCAAAGAGATGGTTGTGTTGGAGGAGGAGGAGGAGGAGGAAGACAATCCAAGACCTCGGAAGAAAGCTCGTAAAGAGGCTCCTGAAGAGGCTAGAGAAGAGGCTAGAGAAGAGGCTAGAGGGGTGACCAGAGAGGAGTTGGAAATTATGTTCAAGGGCGTAGCTGAGGCTATGAAAAAAGGGTTTAATAAGTGCATGAGGGAGTTTAGGAAGTTGTCTGATAGATTGGAAGCTGTGGAGAAGAAGGTTGGTGTCACCAATCAGGCTACCCCTCCACCTCTAACCAATCAGGCTACCCCTCAAGATAAACAGCCTACCCCTCTTGCCAAAGAAACCGGGGGTAGAAACAAACAGGCTACCCCTCATGCCAATGAAACCGTGGTTAGTAACCAGCCTCCTCCTCATCAAACCAAACAGCAGCCTCCTCCTCCTCAAAAGAAACAGCAGCAGCCTCCTCCTCTTCAAAAGAAACAGCCTCCTCCTCAAAAGAAACAGCCTCCTCAAATCAAATATGTTAGTATCAAATCCAGGGTTAACTAGTTGTCCAGACGACTGTAAAAGTTGTCTGGACGACTAGTTGACCCTGGACGACTTAAACGTAAGTTGTCTGGACGACTAGTTGACCACGGAAGACTTAATTTTAAGTCGTCCAGGGTCAACTAGTCGTCCAGACAACTTTTATTTAAGTCGTCCAGGGTCAACTAGTCGTCCAGACAACTTTTATTTAAGTCGTCCAGGGTTAACTTGTGTGCAACTTTTATTGCAGAGATGGTTGCCGGAGGATACAGCAACCGAGGCGAACTCGGTAAATAAAGCAGATGGTGTCACCTCCAAAGAGATTGTTGCTGTCACTTCCACCGATCACCAACCGAGCCTCGCTTCCACAGATCAACAACCGAGCCTCGCTTCCACCGAGCCAAGCGATCCAGTTTCACAACCGAGCCTGGTTGTATTGGACAAGCGTGCAAAGAGTAAACGAGCGAAGAAACCTGCTCCTACTGTGAGATCTCCTTATATGGCAGAGAAAAAAAAAGATAAAGTGGCAGCCTATAATCCATTTCCGCCAGTAAACAAAGAAAAGTTGAAGGAACTCGCTGATTGGTTGAAAACTGATCCGTAAGTGATTGCTTTACCCATAATAGCTTGATTTAGTCGTCCAAAACTGATTGCTTTTTTGTTTGCAGTCATTATTTAACTAAGATCGAGGACAAACCACGTACATCACCAACAAGGTGGTACCACTTCCTCCGGACAGCCAGAGGATGGCTGGAAGACTGCGTAAGTCTTCTGCACACGATTTAAGTCGTCTACAAAGTCGTCCAAGTAGACTACTTTCCAGACGACTTAAAGATAAATCGTCTGGAAAGTCGTCTACTTGGACGACCACGTAGACGACTTAAATATAAGTCGTCTTCGTCTGGTAACTTCTAACTTGTTATATTTAATATGCAGCATATAGATGCTTGGATTAATGTGCTAAGGCAGAGGTATCAGGAGAACCCACAAGCTTTCAGGAGCGAGCGAATGTGCTTCCTGGATCACAACTTTTCTCAGTCTTGGAGAGAGCAGTATCAGCTCTTCAAAACATCGGAACCTGATCACAAAGGTTTAGGAAGAGTTCTACCTGGTGGGGCGTCGTATTTTTATGACGGATCAATACCTTCATTTTGCCAATCAAACAAGAAGTGGGGGGAGGACATTGATGATATCTATGCGCCAGTGAACTTGGACGACAAGCATTGGGTTGCTATTTGGATATCGATCCCTAAGAGGCACATAGTCGTCTGGGACAGCATACCTTCATCTAGTGTACCAGACGCATGGGATGCGATAATGGAGCCTTTTCTCCAGATGGTCCCTTATCTGCTTGTTGAGTGCGCAGCCACCGACGAAATGCGGGTCAAATACGGGTTGGAGCCATACACATATGAGAGACCGCTGAAAGGTGTACCCACGGCCAACAATGGTGATTGTGGCGTGTACACTGTAAAGTACATTGAATGTCATGCGCTCGGGGGCTCCTTTGACCCTAAAGACTTTGCTAGGTGCAACGCGAAGAAAATGAGGGATAATATGGCGGTGGATATATGGAAGGAGCTTGTTGATCAGCATCTGAAAGAAAATGTGGATGGTGATAAGTTCGTGGGCATGTATGATTAGATTTGTATTTGAACATGATTTTTTAACATGATTTTTGTATTTGAACATGATTTTTTAACATGATTTTTGTATTTGAACATGATTTTTTAACATGATTTTTGTATTTGAACATGATATAAGTTGTCTGGAAGAAATAAGTCGTCTGGAAGGTTTTCCAACTGGACGACTTACAAATAAGTCGTCTGGAAGGTTTTCCAACTGGACGACTTACAAATAAGTCGTCTAGAAGGTTTGGACGACTTATTATAAGTCGTCTGGAAGGTTTTCCAACTGGACGACTTACAAATAAGTCGTCTAGAAGGTTTGGACGACTTATTATAAGTCGTCTGGAAGGTTTTCCAACTGGACGACTTACAAATAAGTCGTCTAGAAGGTTTGGACGACTTGAAGGGATAGTAGAAGGTAGTCTAAAAATAAAATACACTTGAAGGGATAGTAGAAGGTCGTCTAAAAATAAAATACACTGGACGACTTAGTAGAAGGTCGTCTAAAAATAAAATACACTAGACGACTTAGTAGAAGGTCGTCTAAAAATAAAATACACTGGACGACTAAAAATTTAGTCGTCTGGACGGGTAATCAAGACTGGACGACTTAAATTTAGGTCGTCTGGACAACTAGTCAACTGGTTGTGTACATTGTGGTTTCGTATGGCCAGTTTCCTTGCAGTTTGAGCATCTCCGTGCCCTGTGTTTCTTCCTGGGTTTGTGTCCTCTCATCCTAGATAGCTCCAACCAAGATTGCCATCTTGATTTCTTCGGTCTCCCCCGACCACGCTTTAGTTCTGGAGGAAAGCATTCTCGTTCCTCAATATGTTGTGACACGATAGGATATATATTCTCTGAGTATCCTGCATACAGATAATTCTTTGAGTACAGTGGACATACAAGTGTGGAGATATGCAAACCAGCATGTATTCCAGCAGCTATAGCATGAGAGCAAGGTATTTTCTCCACTCCATAGACACCACAATCACACTTTGCATGTTCCAAATCAACCACACAGTCCATTTTGCCACCTTTGACAAAGAAATGCCATCCATCAATTGGTTCGACCGTCATCGTACCCGCTATCTCTTCTCGAACAGCAAGCAAGTATTCAACACCCCCGCTATGTTCAGTTGTGAGACTCAAAGCATCTTGTCTCCTTTTCCAATACCATTTTCCTAACTTCTGCCTTATGAACTCCAGCAGGAACGTAATCGGAAATCCTCTTGCTCGCTTCAGTGCGGAATTAATAGATTCAGCAATGTTGCTTGTTTTTATGTTGAACCTGTTCCCCTTACAATAAACCCTTGACCATAGCCTGACGTCGGCTTTCTCCAAATACGTTGCAAGTTCCGGGTTTGCACTCCGTATCTCAGCCATGTACCGGTCAAAATCGTAAACCGTGTGAGCATAAGCAGCCCCTTTCACCAAGTACATGAGATGTTTCCCTTTAAACTTTTTGACAATGTTATCTTGAAGGTGATAATAACATATTCCTCGGGTTGCCCAAGGAAACACCTTATCACACGCACTTTTAATGGCCTTGTGCCGGTCGGAGACTATCACCAGAGGCTTGTCATGAGATATACAACTAGCCAATTTTGTGAAAAACCATTCCCAAGAAGGTATATCTTCCTCATCCACGATCCCAAAAGCCAATGGGAATATCTGAAAATTGCCATCTTGTGCGGCTGCAACTAACATAGTTCCTCCATACTTTCCACTTAGGTGAGTTCCATCCACCACAATGACCCTTCTCTGATACTTAAAACCTTTGATAGAAGCTCCAAAAGAGAGAAATAGATACTTAAATCTTTTCATAGAATCAAGTTCTATCGCCGTGATAGAATCAGGATTTGCAATGGAGATTTGCTCGAGATATGATGCCAGACGCGAATACCCTTCTTCTGCTGATCCTCTCACCAATCTTTGTGCATATAACAGTGCTCTGTATGAAGTGGTGTAATCAAGCGCCATGCCAAACATGTTCCTCATTGCATCAGTGATATGCTGCGGAGTTATCCCATCAATGATTCCAACACGATCAATGAAAAGACTACCTACATACTTCGGAGTACAGTGTCTCCGCTGAGCGATTCGGTCTCCCGCTGAGCATAAATGTTTTTCCACATACTTTGTTACCCAAAACGTGTTTGTCCCATGTTTGACACTCGCTCTGACCTTCCATCCACAATAGCTAACCGGACATGTTGCCACAACGAGAGTTTTCGTTGATTTGTATAATCTGAAAGAAAACTTACCCCTCACTGCTGCCAACCGCAGCTCTGAAAGCAGTGCACCCTTGCTAACAAAACTCTGGTTGACATAGATACTGGTACCATTCGATTTTCCTCCTTCAATAGCATTTGTCTTAGCATATGTCTTTTGGATTTCTTCAAAACAAATATTATCATCATCTTCCTCGTCCTCATCTGGAACCTTTCCATAAAGACTGTAATCCCCACCATTCTGATCCGTTTCACCAACAATAGAATTATCAGCATCCTCCTCCCCATTTTCCTCCTCCTCGTTATCACCAACATCTTCAAAACATTCATCAGCTTCATCATCATCACCAACATCTTCTTCCCATTCACCAGCTTCATCATCATCACCAACATCTTCTTCCCATTCACCAGCTTCATCATTATCACCAACATCTTTTTCCCATTCACCAGCTTCATCAATATCCCTTTTCTCTGAAACCGTTTCGACCTTGCTGCGGCTTGATACACAAAGACATACTCTATGGGTTTTGAGTATCTCCAGCAAGTTTCGAACTTGTCTATCACTTGTAACATGAATGGGAAGACTGCCTGGAGCCATCATCATTTCTGCTGGTAATGAGTAGCTAATCTCCACACTCACTGTTCTCATGTCCAGGTTATAATCTTCTTGAGCCATTGCAACAAGTTCAGCATGTGTTGAATCTTCATTCAATAAAAACAATCTTGCTCCTTTGAGATCATCAACCACAAAATCCCAACGGAAATCTCTCAACAACCATTCTCCATACACTGCATGTAACTGAAAAATCATCTGCAAATATTCAAAATAAAACACATTAGTAAACATAGAGAAAATGAAGAAGTTCAATAAACATTGCCGCAGACGACTTAGCATTAAGTCGTCCAGAAGACTTAAAGGTAAGTCGTCTAAAGAGGTCACTTTTGCAATTGAAAATTAAAAGGGACGACTTAATTCTAAGTCGTCCGGCTTTGTTTGTTAAAAAAAAAACTTCAGACGACTTATATATAAGTCGTCTACGAGAAACGGGCTAGTTTTGCATTTGACCGAATCGTGTCAGATCTTTGACTATTTCTGGACGACTTATAATTCAGTCGTCTCTGGGAAAGTTAAAATTTCAATATTTTATGAAAACTTGACGACTTACGTGTAAGTCGTCCTAGGTTAGTTTTGTAATTGAAAAATAAAACTTGAAATTTAACTTTCTCCAGACGACTTAGATGAAAGTCGTCCAGCTAAACGACTTAATTTAAGGTCGTCCGGGATAAGCAAGGTTTGACCAGAAAATTGGGAAAAATTCTGGACGACTTTGCTTTCCCCGGACGACTTTAAATTAAGTCTTCTGGAGGGACGACTTTATATTAAGTCGTCTGGTTAAAGTTAAATTATGAAGTTTTATTTTTCAATTACAAAACTAACCTAGGACGACTTACACGTAAGTCGTCAAGTTTTCATAAAATATTGAAATTTTAACTTTCCCAGAGACGACTGAATTATAAGTCGTCCAGAAATAGTCAAAGATCTGACACGATTCGGTCAAATGCAAAACTAGCCCGTTTCTCGTAGACGACGTATATATAAGTCGTCTGGAGTGTTTTTTTTTAACAAACAAAGCTGGACGACTTAATTTAAGTCGTCCGTTTGACCAGAAGACTCATCAGTAAGTCTTCTACATACAGATGACTTACTAGTAAGTCTTCTACGCGAACAGATCTTGAAAAAAAATTCAAATTCGTACCTTAAACTAGGTGAGATGACTTTGTTTGCACACAAGGTCTTCTCCAACCACCCAGAACCTCAAACGAAAGCAACCGTAAGTCAAAACGAAAGAAATATGGCTCTGTCAACCATAGCCCATATTTTGAATCAAAAGCTTGAGTTTTTTGGATGAATATAGAGAGAAAGTGAAAGAAATGTTGTTTTTAGTTCATAACAATTGAAACAGAGAGAGTGTAAAGAGATTTACGTGCATTAAAGGGCAATAAAAGCTCCAAACAGTTCGTACAAGGTTGTTGCCACTATTCATTGCAGTGGCAATATTGTAAATACTTGAAGAAGATGAGGTTGAGACAGTAAAGAAGCCATTTTTGAAAAAAAAAAAAATGTTAATGGCATTTTCGTAGATAAAATGCAGGTGTGGGGTTAAAATCTCAAAAAAAAAGGAGTCAAAAGAAAAGGTTAGTTTTCTGTTTGACTCCAAGTTTTGAGTCACTTTTGCAAAAAGCCCTTGGTTTAATAGTGGTTTACATAAAGACATTAAATCAATTTGTAAAATAAACAGCGCCTGCATCTCATTACACATGTTAACTACACTGAGTTTTAAATCACACCCCTAGTTGTTTTGACGTTCTAAAAGGGTGATATATATGCATAAACATATGTTAGAATTAGCTCTTACAAATATCATTATGCAGGCAAGTGGATGGGAATAATGTAAAGTTTACTTAAAGGGTGATATATACACATTTATTTAGTGTGTGATAATGAAAGCGACAAATGCGCACTTAAAAGTATAATTACCTTTGATACGGTCAGGCAAAGCTACTTTTAAAAGTCCAATTATTTTGATTATAATGCTTTGGTTGAATCTTAAACAATTGCAATAGCACAATAACCTTTATAAAGAGTGTAATCCATGATTAATCAAGTTGTTATGTTTTTAGATGAACCATAACATTGGTTCGGTATATAAAAAACAAACACAGAATTTTTGTACCAGACAAAGTTTATAAATCAATATACCTTGCTGTGTTAATGAGTTTCCTCCATAAAAAATAAAGAATCAAAAAGAAATAAATATAAAAGCAATTACAGTTTTAAGGAAAAAGAAACAAAATCAGCGCGTGGGTTACACCGACGAGTAAAGTAGGTTAAAAAAACCGTCTTAGGCTATCGTGGGCATATGCTTGCCGGTACTAATCGTGTATAAAGCCAACCTCCATCGTCTTCATGCTCCTCCACATGTATTCTATCATCTCTCCTCTCCTTCCTTCTAATTTTCCTCAAGAACTATTCTTGAAACCAATCCGCCTCCCTAAAAACAATGGGCGTAGCTGTTCTAAATCCACAGGACTGTATCAAACAACCTTTCTCCCACATGAAGTATCCTCGTAACCACACCGCATGCACCAACAGGCATCAGAAGAAGCCGGTTCCAAACCGCACGCGCCGGAGTCCTCCGCGCAATCAGACAACCAGATCTCCTCCTAAAGCGCCGCCGCCTCCTCCTCAACGCGCCGCCGTCTCTTCTTACGTCCCGAAGGGAACGGTTGAGAAGAGTCCCACCAAAAACGTCGTCGTTGGTCAGGTTAGGATCCTGAAGCGCGGCGAGGAGATCCCTAAGAAGACATTAGAATTGGTCGTGGAAAAGCCAGATCTGCTTGTCGGAAAGCCAGATCTGCTTGTCGGAAAGCCAGATCTGGTTGTCGAAAAGCCAGATCTGGTTTCTACTCAACGTATCGGACCAGATCCGTGTCTGATTCCGAGCCAGATCCGTCTCTCCGACCGCAAATCGAAGAAGACCGTAGTCCCGTTTTACGCCGGTCCTGTGACCATGACCTCGCCGCCTCCGAGCGACGTCCCTCTCCCAGCCTTCTTCACCACGAAGAAGGACGCTACAAACCATATCATCAAGCTGCTTCGCCTAGACGTCGCATGTATGTCTCTCCAATGATCCATTTCTGTTTCAAAATTTCCGATCGTCCGATTTTAATCTACGACAAAGCATCTACAGACGACGAATCTAGAAGATGAGGAAAAGCATCTTCGTTATGAACTAGTTTCGAACCTTCCCTTATTTTTTCAAGGGGCAAGGTCGAAATATCTTTTATAACAGGTCTTAGTTTCGCTTCTTAGGGGTTTAGTGTTTGTGTAGCAAGTATTTGTTTTTTTTAGGCTTTTGTAATTCTAAGTAATCTGTGTCTTGTCTTTGGGTTTTTAATTCTGTTTTAGTCCTCTGATGCTCTGGTAAATTATAGGTTCTCTTGGTGTTTTCTTTCCTTATTATCGAGTCTAGTATTATTCCTAAGGGACATAGAGGTGTATCTACTGGTAACTACCATTGCGTTTGTGTATGCCCAGTATTACGATTCTATGTATTTAATAGTAGTTGTTTTAAGGTCAGTCGAGTTTAATTTGTAATATCAACTTATGTTTCGATGTAAGCATGTATTACAGTTCTCTATCTATATAATATAAATCGTTTTTCATTTCTTTCTTTGCCAATTTGATTACACTGAACAAGCTGTACAAATGAAATATGTTTGAAAGAAAAACATCGAATCAGTGGTTGACCAATAGATGGATGTTCTTTTAATCTGCGTAAGATTGTTTCAACTCAAACCTTGTTTATATTCTACAAGACAGGAACTCGAAGGGTTTATGCTTAAGCTGATTATCAACTGTTTGCGAGTATGTACTATCATGATTATGACGAAGTTAAGTTTGAGGAGAAAACTAATTACCGAGCTCTGGTGGCTACCTTACACGCAAATAGATGGTCACCACCTCGCATGATTTGAATAGTCTTCTCTAATTGAAGATGCCATTTGATCCTTTGACTAACTCTCCATTTTGATCGGATCCATTTTGATCTTGACTTTGGAAAGAAAATTCAACAATCTCTCTGATTTTTTTTACATCATTCGACAATCTCCGAATAATGTCCCTTGTGTATACAGCTATGAATGTCATTTTATTGACAAATGCCATTTGGTAGGCCCAACTTTGAAGATTCCTTTTCTAATAGTTGGGCAGCCCAATCTTGACCCGATTTAAGGCCCATAAGTTGAACAGCTTCCCACTTTCTTTTAGCGAGGTTAAGACGAGTGCTGGGCATTCGGGTTTTCGGTTCGATTCGGTTCGGTTTTCGGGTAATTTGGGATGAAATGTTTAGAAACCGAACATTTTTTGGATCTGTTCGGATAGTGTTTGGTTCGGGTCGGGTTTTTATTTTGTTATAAAACCCGAAATAGAACAGTATTACAAATAATTCGGGTTTGGTTCGGATTTAAAGCAAAAGACCAAAAAGAACTCCGAAAACCTAAGTTAACCCCGAAAAAACCGAAAAAATATGTATTCGGACAGTTCAGTTTCAATATATTCAAAGTATTTGGGTATCCGTTCAGTTTTCGATTCGGTCCCGATTCAATTTTGGTTTTTCGGATTTAGAAATATAAAAACCGTTAGTTTCGGTTCTGTTTTTTTGGTTCGGTTTTCGGGTTTCGGAGAATATGCCCAGGGCTAGGTAAGACTTAAGACTACAATCGTAGTTGATATTAATGATAGTTAACAACTTATCTTGTTTTTCTTATAACGGAGGTAATTATTGGTGTTTTGCTCTTTTGATTTTCTACCTAATTAAATATGCCAGTTTAATAATCTCAGAAGTGGGTTTATTAGGAGAATCTTCACATATAATTTTAGATATACTTTCCAAGAAGGTCCCACATTGTATTTGATTAAAATATTTCCAAAATGGAAAATAAATCAAAATATAAATGAAAATGAAACAAGGGAAAATAAAAATAAAAAGAGGAATAATGTTAGATAGCCTCGTATATAACACCATCCATGTATCTTTTTTTTTCTCTCCTCTATATTGATACATCAAACTTGCCTCCGTCTTTCTTCGTCATTTTCTCTCTCTCTTCTGTAACTTCTCTTTCATTCTCTCTCGCTCCTTCTATATTGTATCTGATTCCCTTTTTCTCCGGGAGCTGTAGATTTGATCAGTTAGCGTCGATGAAGAAAGTTACATCGGCAGCGGCTAAGACGTTGGTCAAGGATGAGTGGGTGGCGGCGGCGATGACAGACGACGAGATGGTCGTGGAGCTTCTTATCCGGCTGAAGCATGCGGGGACGGTAGTTTCGGAAGATCCATCGACGAACCTTCCTCCGTTGCGGTGGGGAGTCCGTCAACGGCGGTCACGGTCGTCAAGATTTGGTGTTAACGGCGGCGTCGTTTCGTTGAAGAAGGATGTTGATTCCGCTAGAGGCAGCCCGAAGACGCCGCTCTCCTGGAGCGGCGGCGGATCTGCATCTCCCTCGGCTGATGGATTCGAGGACACCAGTCTCCAAGCGAGCTGCTCCACATCTACAGGATCCGGATCTAAGGTACCTTCTCTCTCTATCTCCTTTCTTCTTTAATCTCGCCGGTTTTTATTTTCCTATCTGGCCGTTAAATCGGATTTCGCTTTTCCGCCACGTGTTCAACTGTTAAGATCTTTCGTCTCTGTGTCATCTTTTTTTTTTCCTACTAATCTTCTAACGGTGATTATTCTATGATGACGCCATCTCTCTCGAGCCTTAGCTCTAGATTTGTTAGTCTCTTTTTTTCCTCGGCGATTACGGCGAAGCCACTTTGCTTTCTCTTTACCTCTAGGTTAAACGCATTCTTCCATTTCCAAAAAGTCAAAGCTCATTTAGCTTTTTTTCTTTTCCTTTTATTCTTTTTCCTCACTTTTTATTTCGATGTTGTTTTTTTTGTAATTTTAAATATTCTAACCACAAGCTTAAGAGGAGATTCCTTTTAAAAAAAAATCTGGCGGTTGACGGTTAATCGTCTTCTTGATTAGCCTAACTCTCCGGTTTGAACCGGGGATGCAAGTAAAGATCTTGCCGTGTGGGGCGTCTGATAATTGGCCGGTTTAGGGGTGATTATTAGGAACCGGTCAAATTTTATTAGTGTCGAGGAATAACAAAAGTACCTTTAGATAATGGGGTAGTAGTGCAGCTAATTGGTCAAACGAGCGCGTTAACTGTGGACACGTTTTTGAGGAAGAATAAAACGGTAGCGTTTTGGGTGAAAGGGTTGGAGAGGCAAGTGAATCTTGTCGGAGATCACGTGATGGTGATGACGATTAAAATGTCCCCATTTACACGTGGTTTCTTTGCATCCTTCTTCATCCATCCATCCCTTCTATAATATTCTTGGAATTGTTTTTGTGTTTCAAAAAGGATAGATTTTTTAACATTTTATCCTCTGAATATTTTGATTGAAATTTCTATTGTGGGGAAAGAAACTTTACACTTATGTTAAATAAGATATTGTGTTTGATTATAAAAGAAGCAATAGATCTAAAAACAGTTGTCGTTTACTCGTCAGCATTTTCTTGTTTTGTTGGAGCTGATCAAATGCGTTTTTTTATTTTGTTTTTGCAGGCTTTTCCCACAAATGAAATCACCAGTTCTTTCTCCAAGAGATTGAAGATAAAGAAGAAGGTATATATGGATAAAAATCCCAATTCGTGAATCTCATAGTACTGTTACAGAGCTAATGTTTTGTTTTTAATACTTGAACAGTCATCTTCTGAGCTTAAATACCAAGAGAACTTGAAGCTGAAGGAGAGAACCGACCTTGAAAAGGTACACATTCTCCGTTCTGAGCTTTTGTTTATCATGTTAGGATCTCTCACTCATTTCCATCGTGTTCTAAATAATAAACGGTCTCTCGTCTAACAGGAGATTGCAAGTCTGCGAGAAACGTTCGACGAACAAAACGTAAGGAACCAACGGTTGAAGAGGATTAAGGTAAACATTTTTATACTCTCTCTTTTTGTGCTGGTCTCAACTGAATGAAAATCTTATTCTTCTGTTATCTCGTTTCAGCTTGACTTGAACTCAGGCCGTGTCAAGAATGAAACTCTGGTTGATCTGGCTCCTAAGCCTCAAGGAGAATCAAAATCTTGCAGAGCAGAGGGCAACGAAACCGCTAGCTCGAAAAATAAGGACAGCTTCTTCTTCCTCCCTGATTTGAACATGGTACCAACAGAGGACGAGATATTGTATGGAACTAGCTAAGTGGCAGCTTCGATCTCGATGTGATTTACAATCAAGAAAGGCGTCAGAGAGACTTAATGAATGTAAGAAGAGGTTTTTATTGTCTTGTCTCCCACATCATTCATTGTTTTCTGTTTCCTTCCTTCTAAACGCTCGTTACTTGTTTTTTTAGAAGGTGGTGGAAATTAGGTTCTTTAATTTTCTCTCTCTCTTTTGTACCCGATTCGTTGTAGTTAAAGCTGTGTTGAAAATTGTGTTAATGACAACTAATAGACTTTAATATTTTTAAACCTGTACTTTTTATTTAACTAATCTCCATATCTTATTATTAACTTGACATTAAAACCCGAATTTCCGCTCAACTAACCCAAGACAAGGGAGATCTAATTATCTCATGAGCCATGACTATACTCTATATTAAATTTTTCAAAATTTTATTTATTTTAAACTTGTGAGGTGTAATGTTATTGGTGGTTTGTCGGCGTGTCTATGTATACAAAATTTCAAATAATGCCAAATTGGTCTCATCAGTCTTTCGTGTGGATCCAAATTATTATTATTGTCAAGAGTTTTAAATTTTTTAGATATCTTTTAGTGGTTTTGATGGTAATTATACTTTATCCATTTTATGACTTGTACAATACAATTAATTTGTATTGAAATTTATTAATGTATCTAAATTGAGGAACATAGAGTTTTATTAGATGCAATCAAAACCTGCATGTGTTAATTAAAGACAAAAATCTAATAATTATGCTAAAAAGTAGTTGAAACCAAACCAAAATATCCAAATGAGAAAAATAGAGAATTTTTTTTTTTTTTAAATTGCAGTTAATATCCATGGTTAATTTTTTACTTTTTGGGGTCAAATATCAATGGTTAATTAAGACGCACTTGGTCTTGAGGAATAATAACACACTACTAGGGGAAAGAGAGAGGAGTCTTTTCTCCGATCCCCAAAACGCAGGAAAACAATGTCGTTTACCAGCTCCCACCTCCTTCCTCCGCAAGAAGACCTTCCTCTCCGACACTTCTCCGATCAATCCCACCAACAGCCGCAGCCTCACTTCTCCGAAACACCGTCCCTCCTCACCGCCAGCTTCCTCAACCTCCCTCCCGCCGCAGCCACGGCGGATTCCGATTTCGCGCCTCCGAATCGCGGCGGAGACAGCTCCTCCGCCGCTGCTACTAACCGACGGTGGCTCTCCTTCGACTCCTCCGAGATCCAAAACACCGGGGAAGGCCGCCCTGAAGTCATCGACGGAGTCAACGCCGCCGACGGAGGAGGCGGGGATTGGAAGAACGCGAGCTGCAAGGCTGCGATTGTGAGGCATCCGATGTTCGAGCAGCTCCTGGCGGCTCACGTGGCTTGCCTTAGGGTCGCGACTCCCGTTGACCAGATTCCGAGGATCGATGCGCAGCTCGGCGAGTTGCACACCGTCGCCGCGAAGTACTCCACTCTTGGTGTGGTTATGGATAACAAGGAGCTTGATCATTTCATGGTAATTTTGAAAATTCAATTTCTCAATTTTCAATTTTGTACAAGAAGGAACTTGTGCTCGTTGAGTTTGACATTAATCAACTTTGATTCAATGGTTGTGTGTTGTCTTCTTTCATTAGTAAAGTCTGCTTCTTGAGAAGTTTCAGATATTTTTGAAGTTTGAGAATGTAGTCTTGTCTGGAGACTATCTTCTTAGGAGTAGTAATGTGTTCTCTCATTCAGTTCATGCAAAATACGAAAGCTTTACACTTTGAGCGATATTCAACATTACTGGGGATTTCACATTTTTCCTTTGGTGCTTTACTGTTCCTTCTTCTTGAGTCTTGAATTGGGTTTTGATCTTTGCTCCTTTTTGGCTAAATAATTCGAATTATGAACTTTCTTTGACTAGAATAAGCTGTACTTGTTGGATAAAGCTTCTTTCTTGATGGCTTGTTGTTTGTCTGCTTCCCTCTGAGTTTTGTTTTTGTCCACTATAAAAAAAAAACATAATCTGCTTTGTAAGGTTCTATTTGTATGCCTTATGGGTCAAAATCTTACTTCTTTTTTTTAATGATGATGCAGTCACATTATGTTGTTCTCTTATGTTCGTTTAAAGAGCAACTCCAACACCACGTTTGTGTCCACGCAATGGAAGCTATTACGGCTTGTTGGGAGATTGAGCAGTCACTGCAATCCATAACGGGTAAGCGTGTCTCAATCCGAAATCAATTTTTTTCTTCTCTCTTTAGGGGTGCCTTTATGATTTTGTTTTGTGTGTGGTTGTAGGAGTTTCACCAAGTGAAAATAATGGCAAGACAATGTCGGATGATGAAGATGATAATCAAGTAGAGAGCGAGGTGAACATGTTTGATGGAAGTTTGGAAGGTTCGGATTGCATGATGGGATTCGGTCCTCTTGTTCCAACAGAGCGGGAGAGATCCTTGCTGGAGCGTGTGAAGAAGGAGCTGAAGCATGAGCTTAAACAGGTAATTTGCTTAATCAAATTGCCATGTTACATCAAACCAAACTAAAAACACATTGTGTTATCATGTGTGCTCATTTTTTTTTTCTCCTATAGGGTTTCAAAGAGAAGATTGTGGACATAAGAGAAGAGATAATGAGGAAGAGAAGGGCGGGAAAGTTGCCTGGAGATACAACATCTGTACTCAAAGAGTGGTGGCGAACTCACGCCAAATGGCCATACCCAACTGTAAAAGTCTCAGCCAATAAAGTTTGTTAGGACACTCTCAAAGGCAGTTTTTGATTCTTGATTTGGTTTCGAATTGTAGGAGGAAGATAAGGCAAAACTGGTTCAAGAAACTGGTTTGCAGCTGAAGCAGATCAACAATTGGTTTATCAACCAGAGAAAAAGAAACTGGAACAGCAGCTCTTCCACATCATCTACTCCCTCCAAGAACAAACGTAAACGGTAAAACAATCATAACATAGATATAGTTTTTCTCTTGCGCGATTTCATCAAAACCGGTCAATGTATATTCTCTCTGAACCAAACTCAGGACCGGGAAGTCGTAGGGGACATTCTGGCTGACCAGATGATGATGATACTTGCCACGTGAATCCAAGGGAACCGGATGTTTAAGACATGGTTGCAAGATGTATAGGTGTTACCAGTTTGCTTATAAAAACCGGATTGTGGAGCTGTACTCCTGTTTGTATCGGCTTGAAATCTATGTTTATGTGTATATAAAGTAGTTCTTGGAAGTTATCTTTTTTGTTTGTTTATGGCGTCTTGTATTGAACGCTTGGTTGGGTGTGGGTTATTTGTTGTAAATAGCTATGGTTCATTAGTATGATAGTGTCAAACAGTATTCATCACAATTCAATCGTTTGTTTGAAACAAAAACATAGTTTTGTATAAATGCAAGCAGCTTTCCGCAAATTCAGCTGCGTATGCTTGAAGGACGACACTTTTTGCATAATGACAGCGTTTGGGATTAGAGTCGTAAAAAGTAATAACGTTTGTTAGTGATACACTGATACTGATGCACAGTGTGTTTTTTTTTTTTTCTAAATGTTAATTTGAATTTTTATGCAACTTAATATTTATCTGATATTGTTCATAAAAATTTATATGATTTGTTGAACTGTATTTAATTATCTAAATTCAATCATAATAAAAAAATATTTTTATTTTTTTTGAGCAAAATAAAAATATTTTCTGTATATTGTGTGAAAGGGGGTAGTAAACTTGTTTTTACTTTTTAGTAGCCGAGAAAAAGAAAGTTTTTACATTTTAGTAACAAATGACACATGTTGTCAAGGGTATATATATAAAAGCAACTTCCAGATATCCGAGGCTGTTTAGGAACGAGAAATTAAAAATTGGATTTGGTCCAGCGCCTTTGTCTTCTAGAAACTCCGTCGTCGTTGATTCTCTCTTTCCCAGGTAACGATAAACCCTAAACCCTAGTTTCTCCCGTTTGCTTTTTTTCAGTAGCTCTTTGATCGCATTAAGCTATTGAGTTTCTAGATCCCTGCGATTGTAAACACGAAAGAGTAAACAACCTTCGTATTATTATCTCGACTTCGTTAGGGTCCAGTCCAGCTCGGGGATGATGGCGGAGCCACAAGAGGAACGATCTCCGTCGCTTGACGATTGCCTTAAGCTGTTAAAAGGGGAGAGGGACGAGCAGAGGCTCGCCGGTCTACTTCTCGTCACCAAATTCTGCAAGAACGATGATCTAGTCTCCCTCAAGAAGGTGTACGAAGCCGTCGGTACTCACTTTCTCGACCGCCTTCTCCGCACAGGTAAAACAGAATCTCGACTTACTTTCAACATAACCGAGTATTTAGAAAGAGTAATCTGTAGTTAGATTCAAAGGTTTGTTGCTCTCTGGAGTTGAATTTTTGAGTTTTGCAGGTAGTGGCGATGGAGGTGAAAATCGTGATGTGTATCTGCGGCTGTCTGTTACAGTTCTTGCTGCCTTCTGCCGTGTTTCGGAGATAGCTTCTTCAGTAGATATGGTCTCTCGAGTTCCCCTTATTCTCGAAATCATGTCGAAACGGTATGTTAGATCGCCTCATTCTTTATTCTATGATTTTTCCATGTAGTTTTGCTTCTGCGTCTTTCTCACTTTCTTTAAAGTTAAGACTTTGGCTTTTGGAAATTTCAGACCAGCTACCAACATTCTTGAAGAATGCTATGAGCTTCTGTATTTGGTGTCCACGGCTTGTGAAGCTGGTGTGATGGCTTTGGTCAACTCTGGAGGCTTGAGAGTGATAGCTCCCCAGATGTCTGATCTACCTGATGGTAATATGTTTATTCCTTCGCTTTGCATTGTTTCGCGTGTATATATTGCACATTGGATATCAGTGAATGCTCTTTGTGTTAGCAATCAATTCCTGGATAAGGATTTTGATTATATATAACCGGTGTCAAAGTAACATGCCATGTGTTGATGGTAGATGGATTTGAGACTAAATTCTCTCTGAAAGCTTATGTGTCCAATGTTATTCAGGCTCACATGCTATGGAGGTTGCTATAAAGATTCTGCAGCTATTGGTTACTAAGCTTTCCAGCGAGAGCATGAATATTGAACGCTTCTTTGAACTGTCCTTGGTGGTGAGTCTACTTACTTGATTATTTTTCTTTTGTTTTTTTTTTTATAATTACTAAACCTCCTGTTCTCAAGTTGGAGTCCAAATGTCATGTTATTTGCTGTTCAGGTTGCTGCTGTTGCGCGACAGTTTGCGGTCTTGCACAATGCCCTAAAGTTTGAAGCACTCCATCTACTCTCTGCAATATTCTGTTCTGACTATTCTGTAAGCTTTCACTCCTTTACCTTCTTCTGTAGAAGAAAGTTAGCTGTAATTGAACGCTGCTATGTTTTGGGCTGTAGTTACTAGCATGGTGTAATAATTTCATGGCTGCTTAACTTTGAGTTTTTCTTTCCATTAAAATCGAGATACCAAATTGTTACATTCTTTTGCTTGGATGATACAACTGTCATCCTGATGACTATGGCTTTCATTTTCTTATTGCTTTTTTCATATTCATAGCACGTTTCTATTGTATAAGCTCTACATCTTTATTTCCTTTTACGTCCAAATCTGTTTATATCTTTGTCACAGAACTTCTTATGTGTAGGCACTTCTTCATGAACCTCTCCGTTCCATGCCAGACAGCAATTGGGCAGACTACATGCGCACAGGTGTTGTGTCAATTCTGCAGAATCGTGTTGGTGAGTTAAAAGAGATCTTTTAGTAGTTTGATTAAGTCTCTAAACAGGGCTTACCCATTTATGGCATTCTTTTCTTATCAGCCCTTCATTTTTCCTATTAATTTTCTGATATATATCCTCTCTTCTTGTCTCATATGAAAGAAAATGACGCCAATTGCTAAAAAATGTCACTTTGCGGCACATGTCATTGATATACTTGCTTATATCATTTATGTTATTGAAGCTTTCAAGATACTTAAAAAACATGTCTTGTTTAAATGTGTAGCACCTTCCGAAAAGCTTCACGCATTGATTCTGGCTGAAAGTATGATGTCAATTCTGGGTGAGAAGTGGCTTATCGGTCGAGTAAAACTACCCAGTGTTGAGGACTATCTTCCAGCTGATAGGTAAGCATAAGGATACACACTTGACCTACATTTTACAGCCAGATAACAGTCATTCTGATTTCTTTTTGTAGGTGTCTTCTGTTGGTCTTAGAGTCATCACATGTTGAGATTTCTGTTTTATCAAACGAGCTCGCATACATGAAATATGAAGCTTCTAGTTCAACTGTTGAAGAACATCTCTTGAAGCAACGTTATCTGGCTATCGCATTTTCTTTGGTAGAAAAGATCATCAAGTATATATCAACCGTTGGTGAAAATGAAGGTATTACATATGATCCTGTCTTATAAATGTATCATATCTATTATTTTTCTGTCCTATACGACCCCTTTTCTATAAACCTTTCCGTTATTTTATGTATATGTTCAAAGACATTATTTTCTGAACGTCCGTCTATCTTTTAGCTGTTATTTCTGAAAAATATTGGCTCGTCAGATGGCATAATGATGTTAGCCATTTTCCAGTATTAAAGTTCTGGAATTTACATATTGATTTTGCCAGGTACTCTAAGTGATGAAGCCGTTTTCCTCAAGGTGATTAAGACGCTTGACGAGACAGTAAAAGTTGTGCTCGAGTATCTGAAAGATGCAAAGGTATATATCTGACAACACGGAACTCCTTGTCTCTGTCTTTTTGTGTGTAGAAATTGTTGTAATGATAGTTCTGTTTCATACAGGAACATGGAAAGAAGAGAGGAAATGATCTTCTTGCATCTGTGCGAGTGATTGGAAGGTACATATAAACAGTCGTTGTTCTGAAACATTACCGTTCTTTTGCTTCTTAAATCTCCCTTTTTCTGTCAAATAATTTACATTCTAGATTGGTAAGTTTTCTGCTCATGTGATCGTTATTTGCTGCTTTATTGAAATCTGAGTACTCTTTATGCAAGAACAATCTCCATCACGCTAGCATTCACTAAAGTTTTTTTTTGTGTTTCAACAGCTATCTCGCTGAAACTCCTGACGCATGCAAAGAGCAGGTCCAAGATCTTCTGGACTATATGCTTTCAGTTGAGGGCGAAGAGGAGTCCAGGTTTGTTTGGCCCTAAAACTCTCTATTACAACGCTGTTAACTTATTGCCTCTCAAGACAACTTGGTCTGACTATTTTTGTTTGGACAGGCCCTTTTTGTCCACTTGCTTCTTGCTCCCAATGCTTTGCCAAATAACAATGAAGGATGAAGGATGTAGACTCTTGGCTTCTTCAGGAGGCTATGTAGCAGTGAGTAACTACGGTTTATATATTTTCTTACACCGATGCTAGTTGACACTTGACATTTGCTTGATGAAATCCACTATCTTTCTGCCTGCTTGACCTAAATATGTTTCAGAGTGGTGATTCTATTGTTTATAATCTCATATGGAATTCTCTAATATTTCTTTGATACAGGTTGTGGAATGCCTGGTAAAACTGATCCAGTCCGATGGTCAGAATGGTGAGGACAATGGAAGCATCTTCTTGGCTTGTGATACAGTCATGAACATCCTTTTGAAGGTACCCTCGTCTCCCTAAGATAAGACCTGATTACATTTTTCCACATCCCTTATTCAGATGATAATCACACTTGTAAATGTTGAAAACAGAGGGAGCCAATCAAATTTTCACCAGAAATGTCTACATTTACCGGGCTACTGAAAGCCTTGGCGTGTTGGGCAGGTAGTTCTAGTCTTTAGATCAAAAGCTTCATTGTTTATGTTTTGCTTAAGCATGTTGATGATACGAGTGTTTCTAAATATCTCCAACTTGTGAATTTCCTTCTTCCTTTTTAGTTACAGATGGTACTAAGGATCCATCCGTAGTGATGATGGCTGCGAGCATCTGTTCCCTGATCTTCGATTTCACATCAGAAGATGCGCTACTCAAGCAACCTGGTTTCGATGGTGGCTCCTTGGATAGTCTGGGCCGGATCATTGCAAGAAGCTTACCCTCATCGGGCCAGGTATGTGATGTGTCCTGTACTCGATGTAGTCTCTTGTTAAAACTCTCATTTTATGATTCTTTGATGGACTGATGATGCATAACCACTATTGTTGCAGGGTACGTCAGATACCGCCGATCTTCTTGAGATCATAGCAGCAGGTTTGGTTTCGATATCCTTCCCATTGCAGATCACTTTTTATCCAATGCTTCATTGTTTACTGATTAGAAGAAGCATTAGTTTTCGCTTTCCTCAGATTGTAACATTATGATGATTATGAAACAGGATACTCTCGGTGGGCAGATCGGTTCCCCACCATAAAGAAGCATAACCGTTGAGCGATGACTCATAAAGCAATGACTCACAACCTGTTCGCTCATGCTGGTTTCTAGGGGGATAGAACATAGTATTGCTACTCATGCTGCTGGTTTCTAGAGATAGAACATAGTATTACTGTTAAGCAAACAATTTTTTTTATCAGTTTCAAGTTGTTGTATTATCTACAATGTAGAGGGAGATTATAACTTGTTATGTTTTGTCTCATGATGAGTTTTTTGATACAAAATTATACCGAGGTTTTAAGCTTTTTTAGTTTATGGTTTTCTAAAATCTGAGAAATCTAAAAAATTAAAAGATCTAAATTTAGAAAGGATTCTCAGAATCCACAAAAACGACGTCGGTTCTTGCATAACCAGACCCAAACATAAAAAACAAACGCGTTTTCGAGTATTTGGAATCTATAAATATAGTCTTTATGGGAAGTAATAAGAGCTACGAATCCTATTCGCTGGATCTGAAAAAAACAAAAAAAAACAGATCATCATCATGCCCGCCTTATCTCACTCCAAAGCACTCTCATCTCTACCGTCCGTTTCCAGATCTCTCCCTCTCATCCAACGACTCAGGAAGATCCATGGACTCTCATCTTCCTTCCCGGAATCCTCCCCCACCCCAGCTCCGTCGAATCGCGCCATCCATGGCGGCTCTCTCGCTAAATGGATCTCCGGGATAGCAGCTGGCTCCGGCTTAGGGTTTCTGTACTGGTCCTCCGATTCTGACTCGACTTCTGGTCTGTTCGGTGGATTTAATTTAATGTCATTAGCTGATTCTTCATCGGCCTCTGTTTCTGACGGCGATCTGAAACCAAGATCGAGATCGAGATCGTTCATCCCGAAACTGGCATTGCCTGGTTACAGCTCTCGCTTCATCTTCGGAGGTCAGCGACGCTTCTAACTCATTGATTCCGTTTTCTAAATTCCTCAGTGAATTAATTCGTTTCTTGAAAAGCAGATGCGTATAGAAGGAAGATCTTCTTCAATTACGAGAAGCGTTTGAGATTACAGAGTCCTCCTGAAAAGGTGCGTTAAAAGCTTTCTATGTTTAGGCGATAGAAACAAACACGATTTTGATTAGGTTTCTTTGTGAATTGTAATTTAGGTTTTCGAGTACTTCGCATCTGTTCGTACATCAAATGGAGAATTGCTGATGAAACCTGCGGATTTGATGAGAGCAATTGTGCCGGTGTTTCCTCCATCAGAATCTCATCTCGTGAGAGAAGGATATTTGACTGGGGAGAGGAATCCCGGTGAGCTTAGATGCTCTCCTTCCGAGTTTTTCATGCTCTTTGACGTCGACAACGATGGTCTCATCTCCTTCAAAGAGTGAGTTTTCTTAACCAAACAAACCATTCATCCTCTATTGTTTTGAAATTGAAATTGATTGGTTGTTTGGGAACAGGTATATCTTCTTTGTGACATTACTCAGCATTCCTGAATCAAGCTTCGCCGTGGCTTTCAAAATGTTTGATACCGACAACAACGGGTGAGTAGTCTTTCTAATTTGTAAATAGTTCAATCCTCCTTTTGGTAACTTTCATTTTTTTCCTGCTCCATATTGTGTGGGGAATCTTTGGAAGTCTCTTTATGAGTTTTACGCTCTGAGTCATGTTAAACAACTCTGGTCAGTGCTTCCTATCCTTTGTAGCTTTTCTTTCATTGAGATGCTTCTGATTAAAGATATTTTGTTTTATAGGGAGATTGACAAGGAAGAGTTTAAGACAGTGATGAGTCTGATGAGATCTCAGCATAGACAAGGCATTGGCCACAGAGATGGCCTTCGAGCTGGGTTAAATATGTCTGGCTCTGTCGAGGATGGTGGCTTGGTTGAATACTTCTTTGGGAAAGATGGCAGTGACAAACTTAAGCATGATAAGTTCACTCAGTTTTTGAAAGATCTGACTGAAGAAGTAAGTAACTCTTAATCCTTTGATTATCCATCTCTCTTGTTACACTCTGTGAACCATGTTTGTTCTCAATAAGTTAATCCCTGTTATTAGTAGGAAAGAAGGTCTTGTTATAGCCTCATGTATTAGCTTAAGATGGTAGTAGACTCTAGTTTATGATACATGGATCAACATTGTTGTTGAACTGATGAAGACCTTTATCTTGATATATAGATGCTGAGGTTGGAGTTTGCACATTATGACTATAAACGAAGAGGAACTATATCAGCCAAAGATTTTGCGTTGTCGATGGTGGCTGCGGCTGATGCAAGCCATTTGGGCAAGCTGCTTGATCGAGTGGAGGATCTGAGCGAACACGCGCATCTCCAGGACGTCCGTATCTCGTTAAAAGAATTCAAACAGTTTGCTGGGCTACGCAGTAAACTTGGGCCGTTCTCTCTTGCTCTTTTCGCTTATGGCAAAGCTAATGGTTTACTTACAATGAAAGACTTCAAAAGAGCCGCCTCTCAGGTGACTCCTTAACATCTAATGGTTCTCTCTATACATAGTTTAGCTTTTGCATTTTAATGAACTTGTGCGACAAATTGAACAGGTATGTGGAGTATCTTTGTCAGACAATGTGATAGAGATTGCGTTTCATGTGTTTGATTCGAATAGAGATGGGAATTTGAGTGTGGAAGAGTTTCTGAGGGTTCTACATAGAAGAGAGAAGGATATCTCACAGCCAATTGCCAAGGGGCTGTGCCAGTATTTCTCAGATGGATGGAACGGTTCTAACAAGTGTTCCTCTCCGTAAAAACAAAGAAGAGAGAGACGCTTCTCTTTGGGGCTCACCGATGAAACTCGAAGACTCTTGTTTTTGTGCGTCTCTTGGGTTCATACGAGTGAGCCCAGAGATTTGATTTTAACTCCACGTTGTCGCATTGTGTAAGAAAGAAGTCTGAATAAATCTTTGTACAGTTGTTGGACCTATGAACCTTCCTTTTAAATTGTAATCCGAGCCTAATTAGTTATATATTCATTAGCTGTGTTCATTTCATCATCGCGGCGTTAAGTCGCAGCGGCAAATAAATACACTTCGACGGAGAAAAAAAAATAGAACCGAATGTTAAAATAGACGCTGATGATTATCGGAGATACAAAAAACAGAACGCCGCTGCCGCCGTTAATTTCAGCGTTCGTTTTACTCATTATTAATGGCCGCTGCGACTGAAAACAGAGTTAGAGATGTGTTCACCGGCGTCGTGGCCTCGTGGGTTATCGTGATTAAAGACTTAAGTTTTGATCGCAGCCGCTAGATGTAGCGATCATGAAACGAACAGTACTATTGTCATTTATATATATAGCCACAACAGAAGTGTGCGGTTATCCATTATTCCAATACCAAAAAAATACATCTGCCAAATCTGAAATATCCATTATTCTTTTTCTTCTGAAGATAGCACAATCTGAAGTATTTGACCAAAAAAATAAAAATAAACCTGAAGTAAAGGTACAAACATTCATACAACAATCACCAATTTAAAGACACTAATCCAAATCAACAGTGAACAAGAATGATTACACAGCTATGGTATAGAACCAAACATAACAAAAAGAACAAACAACCAATATGTTGTATCAAATCTGAAGAGAAGAGAGTTATCACCATTTATAACCTTCTTCTCTTGACTGGATCCCAATCATTCTCAGCCACCACATATGAATACCGCAGAAGCCAAGAGTATATCCCGTGGAGATCGATATCCACCACACAAAAAATCAAAAGGGAGAACACTACTCCCAAACAAACAAAGTGCCTACAATACATTGTTGAAAACATTCATAAGATCAGCTTCCATCAAACAAGATCCAGAAAAAAACAAGACAGCTTCACAACTGTACACAAAATAAAACAACTAATCAAGACTGGAGAAATCTACGGCAGTAAATCTACCTACTACTCCCTAGTTCATGCTCCACAGAAAGAATGGTTTATCAATAGCACATAAAGACGATGTGAACCGGATATGAGTCACTACTTACTTACCTAATGATAACATATGAGAAGAATATTTCCTCAAGCAGACTCAGAAAATACATTTTCCAAGATATCATGCAGTTTTGGCGCTCGTCTCCGGAACATCGGTTCTAGCCGGAAAGATGGCACACCCATCTGCCATCTTTTAGCATCATACATCTCATTCCACGCCTGTACTATCTCATCAATCTTGAACCCCATACCTGCCGTTATTACAAACAAGAAAGATCTCAGAAAAACAATTGGTTGTGACTTCTTCAAAGTTTACTACTCTTATTACCTTCAAGTGCACTCTCGCTTGAACAATGATTCTTCACCATCACAGCTATATCAGTCGCAGAAGCTCCAGCTAGTTCAAATTTCTCAACTGCAACCTCTAAACATTCCTCCCAAGTCGTTAGCCCCAGCTTATACTCCACTATAGACCGTTCATATAAGATGGAGCCCCACAAGAGATTAATCTGTGAACTCATATTAGCCGTCTGCTCAACCGTCTCTTCATCTGCACCTTCTCTACACCACCCATCCAGCTGCATCTTATGCAGCAGCGCTCTCTGCATATCCAGCTTTGAGATTCCGTTTAAACGACGCTCTTCCATCTCTTCCCAAATCTGCATCCCTCTCTCCATGCTATCCTCAGCTTTGTTGTAAAGCATAAGAACCTCCTGAGACACCTCACTCTCTATGTCCACCTTCCCTTTGAGCGCATGGTACCACAAAAGCTTTGCTTGTTCAAACTGCTCTTGTCCAAGCGCGATGAGAGCTTCGTAGAAATCAGGTTTAATCTTAACCGCTTCTTCATATCTCTTAGCAGCTTTGTTGTACTCGTTTCTCGTCCACACAAACGCAGCTTCAACCGCTTCTAGTACAGCTTCCCTCGAAGCATCTTCGGGGAAAGAGACTTGCTTCCTGGCTTTAGACATGTGGACGTTCCCCCAGTTGAACATAGCTAGCGCAGCCATTTCTTGGAACTTATCAGCTGCTATCTCAAAGAGCACTTGCGCTTCTTCGCCGGTTACAGCGTCTTCCATCGCTTCTGTGTAAAGCTTCATCCCAAGGTCATGTAGGTCCAAGTAAGAGTCAGAGTCAAACCCCACATGGTTCTTGAAGAGCTGCGCAAACTGAAAGATCCAGTTCTCAAAGCACGAAGACTCTCCAACACTTCCACTATCCGCAACGCTGCTCACTCTCTTCACATCCTTTTCAGCACCATCATAACTTGGTTCTTGGTCAGGGCTAGCTTCTGCTATGTATAATCTAAGGGAAGCGAGCTTATCATGATTAGAAGCAGCGAGCTTCAGCTCATCTGATGTGGTGATAGTAACCAAATCACCTTCTGTGTCCTTATACTTAATCAAGAACCCTTTTAGAGAAGGAAACCGATCCTTGGTTACGTCTCTCACAAGTCTAATACTAGAATCCAACGGTAACTGCGCCCACCTTATATCATCTCCGTGAACCAACTTAACCGTCCTAGTAACCGTTGTCTCTTCTTTTCCTCCTTGGACAATCTCAGAGGCAATGACCTCTTTGTCCATTACAACAACCTTGTCATCTCCTCCCTTATTACCACTCTTCTTTTTCTGTTTCTTGAAAGTAGTTTTCTTCTTCTCCTCCTTTGTCTCTGCTATGATAGCCTTTGGACTCTCAACAATAGCTCTATTCCCTTTAACTTCATCTTCTTTCTTCTTCTTCTTACTCTTCTTCACAACCTTCTTCAAACGAGCAGTGCCAAGAGGCATCACATCCACAAAGCTCTGCTCCATCTCCTCCACATCGACACCTTTATCAACCAACGCCTTCTTAACCCTATCAAACACCTCATTCGCATTCACGTTCTCAGGCTCCATGTTCAGCACAATCCTAGCATCCCTAAACGCGTAATCCAGCTTGTTCAAAGCCTCGTAGCAGCGAGCGCGCCTCAGCAAGGCCCTGCTGTACCTAGGAGAAGCCTCGAGAGCCGAATTGCATTCGCTAATCGCGTTAGGGTACTCGCCTAACCCCATCTGCATATAGCAAGAGGCCATGCTGGTTCGAAGATACGCTACATCGATGTGGTCTTTGGGTAGAAGCTTCACGGCTTTGTCGTAGCACAGCATCGCTCCTTCGTTGTCGCGCTTTTGGAAGAGCTTGTTGCCTTCTTCTTTGAGCTCGGCTGCTCGGTTAATGAATATCTCCATGTCTTCGTCGAAGGCTCTTGAAGCGGAGCGGTGGTTGGCTTTACCACCTGACTTGCCTCCACCGCCACCGGAAGCATCCTTTGGCGTCTTCTTAGCCGTTGGCTTTCCCATTAAGGAATCAAAGAGAGAGGATTCGAAAAGGTGTTGACTTGTTGTAAGGAGGAGAAGCGTTTAATGAAACAAATGTTGATAATTCAAACAAAGAGAAGACACGACACGAGAGAGATGGAGTGAACCCTAATCCACCCAATAAAATAGTGTTTTTTAATAAATAAATAAATAAATATACACAATTTGTTTGTTGTAATTTATTATTATTATTATTATTATCATAAGGGACGGACGAAATGGTAAGGAAATGGGACCAGATGGAAAGTCTTCGTTGTGCGTTTGCTGGACGGCATGGTCTTTGGGACCGACCAGAAGGGAAGTCTTCGTTGTGTCTTGCTGGAAATGTGGAAAGTTTTTTTTCCCAACTTTAATCAATTTAAAAAGAATTTAGATTAGCTAATGTGCTTAGCTTGCTGTATCAATTATTATTATTTTTATTTGTTTCGTTTGCTTACTATGGTTATGTAAATTTGAATCCAGAACAGAAGGCTTCCAATTTTAAAGCTATAAGCCTATAATTTAAGAGCGGAAGAGATGACTAAGATTTCTATTTTGACGATTTAATTCTACCATTAACGTTGACTAAGAATTTGTATAATGCTACGTTTGAAAACTGAAACCAATTTGGTTATTATAACTTTTGTGCTTTTATAAGAAGGCCTATGCTTCTGTTGGCCCAATAAGTATTTTTTCTCTGATTTGGTTTTTATACCCAACAGCTCTGGTGACGTCTGTCACTTTTAAGAGCAAAAACCAAAAAGAGCAACGTGCTGTCACCATGAGACACACAATGATCGCATTCGCAAGTCAAGCAGAGATGAAGATGAGGAATTGCAGAGGAAATGATATAATACTTTGTTTCTCTGTGAATGTTTAACCTCTTCTGTATGTAACTCAAGTTTTACAAATAAGGATGGGCACATCAATATCTTGGCAAAAACAAAAGTCATATTTCTTGAGACGCTAGAAACTTAGTAACCTTGTTCACCGACATGAATTTACTACACGACTTTTTCTTGATTCAACCAAAAAAAATTCTTGATTTATATATATATTAATATTATATCAAAAAGATTACCAAATAATACTACCTCCGTTCCTGAAAATAAGATGTTTTAGATTTTTTTCTTATTCCACAAAGATAGATTTTCTATACTGTTAAGGTACTTTTTTATACTTTTGACGAACATTAATTGAGAATATTTGAATTCATTAAATTTTATTGGTGGAAAGTTACTGAAAAGTGTATAATAAAGTAAAAAATAAATTAAATTATAAACATTTATTAAATTCGTGAATACTCTAGAAAATCTTACTTTCAGGAACATAAAAAGTATAATGCAAGCAAAAGTTCCTAGATTCATGGAGTGAGATACCACTCTGAAAGAGCTAGAATTCTAACCTTCACGGAATCAGAAAGTTGTAATAGCAAAAGAAATTATTAATTCATGCAACTTATTTTGACCCTGGAGCTGACGGGTCTGAAGATGTAAGGCTCGCCGGCATAAGCGAACTCAACTGTGGCTCCAGCTGGCATAACTTCTCCATTAATCAGAAGACACGCTTTTCCTTGTGGGCGAAGTAGCCATGGCTTGACAGGATTCACAGGAGCAAACCCTTCGCATGTGAGAATCACCTGCTTCTGAGGACAGTTACACGTGTTGACCACCGTCACTTTCCACTCCGGTTGTGCGGCAATATATCTCCCGGTCCTCACCCCGCCGATCTGGAGGTCGGTGGAACGGCAGCGGCAGTGTCCTGTGTGGGTTATTTGTCCTTTTTTTATCAGTTTTGTAACTCTATATGTATATGAAAAAAAATGGAGATATTGTCCCATGATGATGACTGGATATTAAGAATACATATATGCACTAAACGCATGAAATTTCTGAGATATATGCAAAAAGCCTTTAAAGATTCTATTACATTACCTTGAGTAACGATAGATAGAAGTAGAAACATAACAAAATACTTATGAGCAAACGCCATTGTGATTTTTGTTTTTAAGAGATGGAGAATGAGAAACGAATCGGTCAAATTTATATAGCCATTGCGTATGTTAATGTTAACGTTAAGTCTCTTGCTTCCGTAATTAATAACTAATAGAGTTACAATTCCTGAATTCATTAGAATCTATAAACTTTTTATTGGAACGATATTATATTATATAAACACAATTAATAAAGAAACGACAATCCTGTAACTAAATATACTCCATCAGTTCTGTAATATAAAATACTCTTTCCGTTTCAAATTAATTGTCGTTGTAACATAAAATTTTTGTTAAAAAGTAAGTATCGTTTTATGATTTCAATGTAATTTTCTATTAATTTCTCTATTTTACCTCTAATTAAACTAAGATAAACAATAAATGTT